>NC_133537.1:312686237-312986237 GCF_048544455.1 Silene latifolia
TTTCAATTGCGTGATAGTGACAAGACAGCTCGAAGACCCGCGAAATGGCCCGCGCCTCTTCGAGTAGCCCATGCGGCCACGTCTCTCAAAACGCACACAACCCCTCAATCTTCTATAAATACCCCTCAAATGCCACCATTTGAAGGTACGCGAGTGTCCGCCCCCTCATTTCTCCCATAAAATTCTAGACTCGACTTCTTAAGTCACAAGTCGACACGTGTTTTCGACCTACTGATCGAAAATACAAGCCATGCACCTTGTTTGGTACCGTCATCGTGCATTAAATCACTTGACCGACCATCTCGACCAACTACACACTCACTAAACTAAACAAAACATTCTTTACATTGCTAAAACGGTTTTCAACTTAGTTTTCCGACCTAACAAGTTGTTACACTTTCGTCGATTTCTTGTCTCAAACCTAGCATGTAAGTATGAGGGTGTAATAATCCTCTTCTTTCATGTCTTTTTATCTGTTTTTATGACCTTAACATGCTAAAACTTGCATAACATGGTCCAAACTACGGATCTAATGAGACAAAATCGAGTTTTGACCGGAAACAGAAGACCTTAGTCACCACTAGGTACCTCGTGCCTCAATGAGGTATCCAGGTCAGAACTCAAACGTGTTTGAGTTCATTCTTTCCATTTTCATTTAATTTTACAACCGGTTTTTACCGTTTTAAATCATTTTTTTTGGGGGAAGGTTAAGTATATATCATAATCAAAAAATGAGAATTTACATCAAGAGTATATCACATACAAAAGAACACCAAGAAAAGAATAGAGCAAACTAAATGTAAATCAAAATGGTTTGAAGCCAAGCCCTATCACTACTCCTTAATGTATGACTATTGTGTTTCAAAAACCGTGATTTGATGTCAGTTACAATCCTTAGGATCACAAACTCAGGTCTCCAGATGCTGCCATCCACCCTAGCTTCATTTCTGATGCGCCAAATCCAGTAGACCAGTGCAACACAGCAGGCACCAATAATCCTTCTCTGCAGTTTTGTCATTCTGCTAGTAGAAAACCAGAAAACCAAATGCAAGATATTGACTTTGAATCCAAGCTTGTCTTGTAACAGATGAAAGCATGTTTTAGCATAAATACATTCATACACCAGATGGGAGTGACTTTCAGGATATAGAGAACAGATGGGGCAAGCAGGATCTACAACCAGTCCCATTCTAGCCAATCTGTCTCTAGTAGCCCACCTCTGATGCATAAACACCCAGAAAATGAAAGAGCTCTTGGGTAAGTTGAGAGAATTCCAACAGATAAACCGCCAGTCAACCTTGGGCTTATGCAGTCTCAACCAATCATAACCAGCAGCAACAGTGTACTCCTTAGAAGAATGAAGCCACCTGTTGTTTGTATAGGCTTGCTTAAAAGGGACATAATATGGGTGATCTTCTTCCAGGACCAACTACAATCAGAAGGGGCCTTGTAGTCAGTCGAATCTTACCTTTCATATAAACATGGTTGATCTAGTGAACCCAAAGATGATCCTTTTTATTAGCAAGCCACCAAATGTACTTCCCAAGTAAAGCCTTGTTCCAAGTTTTGGCATCCTTAATCCCAAGGCCTCCCTCTTCCTTTGGTAAGTAACAAGTATCCCAGCTGATATTAGGGGGGCTTTTATAATCAGACTTACCTCTCCAAAGATAGTTTCTACAAATAGCATTAATTCTGTACATAATCCCACTAGGAATCAGAAAGTTAGTGGCCCAGTAAGAATGCAAGTTAGTTAGGACAGAATTGACCAACACCAACCTACCAGCATAAGATAAATGTTTGGCCCCCCATCCTCTAATTCTAGCCACAATCCTATCAATGAGCTTTTGCCCTTCATTCTTGGTTAGCCTCTTAGAAGAAATTGGTACTCCTGAATAATTAAATGGGAGAGAACCCCTCTGAAAGCCAGAGACTTGAAGAATGGCATCCACAGTAGCAGATGCAACCCCATTAAAATAGATATTAGATTTTTGTATATTCAAGCACAGACCAGATGCATCAGAAAAGGTGGCAAAAGCCCTCAGGAGCCACATAATGGATGAATCATTGCCTTTGCAAAAAATAAACAAATCATCAGGAAAAAGCAGATGATTTAACCTAGTATGACCACAGAGAGGATGAAATCTAAAGTCATCTTGCTGTGCTACAACTCCAAGGATACGAGATAAATATTCCATACACAAGGTAAAAAGATGGGGAGATAAGGGGTCACCTTGCCTTAATCCTCTCTTGCCCTTGAAAAAACTAAATTTGTTACCATTGACAGATAAAGAGTAAGAGGGACTAGTGACACAAGCTATAAGGAGATCAATGAACTTCTTGGGGAAATTAAGAGCAATAAGTATTTGATATAAAAAATTCCACTCCACAGAATCATAAGCCTTCCTTAGGTCAATCTTGATTAAACATCGAGGGGAGGCAGCTTTCCTATTGTATAATTGCACTAAGTCCTGGCAGATAAGAACATTCTCCACTATGTTCCTATTCTTTATGAACCCCCCTTGACTTTCACTCACAATGTCAGGGAGTATTTTACTCAATCTGTTGCATAACACTTTTGCCAAGACTTTGTAAACAGTGTTACAATACGCAATAGGTCTGAATTCCAAGACACTAGTAGGATTAGCAGTCTTAGGAATCAAGGTAATAGAAGTAATGTTCACTTGCTTGAGAAGCTTCCCAGTCTGAAAAAAAATCTTTGATTGCAGCAACAACATCACCCCCCACAATCTCCCAAGAGTCTATGAAAAATTGGCTGGAATAGCCATCAGGCCCAGGAGATTTAGTAGCAGGTATAGAGAAAAGACATTGTTTGATCTCAGAATCAGTCACAGGAGAAGGAAGAATAGAGCAGTGTTCAGAAGTGACCAGATTACCTCTCCTAACTGTAGGAACATGAACATTAGAAGTATGCTTAGAAGTCCCTAGCAGCCCCTTGTAATAATCCAGGAAAGCTCTCTCAATCTCAGCACAGGAGGTATGGATTACACCATCAACACCTTGAATAGAGAGGACCCTATTATGCACCTGTCTTGCCCTAATTTGGCTATGAAAAAATCTTGTGTTTGTCATGAAAAAATCTTGTGTTTGTCTGAGCTTGTGTCCTCCACAAATTAGTGTGATAACATTTGTAAATCTCTTACAGGTTCACAAGGGTATACTTCGTATATTTAATCAGTTGATTAACGTTTACCTAATAACGGTTGGCTTGCTAGAAAGTTTGACGTTATTATCATACAGATGGCGGTGATCAACTGGTCTCTAAAGGTCACACCTATAGGATGTGTTTGAGAGATGTGGTTATAGAAATATGATCACATTGATGCCTAATATAACTAAATAGTTAGTCAATGTGTTGATGAGACAATTATTTAATGAAGATTAAATAATATTAGTTGAGACGAATTAACTGTCAATTCGTAAATTGAATATAATAAGTTATATTTAATTAAATGTATGTAATGTTAGCTTGGACGAATTAATCTGTTAATTCGTAATTAAATGTAATCGGTTATATTTAATATCAACAAGTTGAATGTGTCATAGTGGTAATAGTGAGGGTACACAAACCAAGAGGTCATGGGTTCGATCCTCACTAGATGACAATTTAACACATTTTATACATTTTTGGAATAACCAAAAATAAGGAAATAATACTCCTTATTTCGGAAATGGGCCGAGAAAAATGAAAAAAAAAATCCTACCCTATTCCATCCCTAATACACGGTTTATAGGTGAGTGAGGGAGAGGATTTTCTGACGTAATTCATTTTTCATTTTTGCCTCCTCTCTCATCGGAAAAACACAAAAGAAAAACCTAAAAATTATTTTAATTTTTGGATCGATTCTAGCAAAACAAGGGCATTTCTCGGAGCATCTTGGGTGCAACTGATAGGAGAATATCATTGCGATATTGTTCATAGGCCAAATTTGCTAGGACCGAAGGTTATTTCTGAATCCTTTATTTTGTTTATGTATTTTATTTATGATTAGTAATCGTCTTAATTAAATTCGTTATAATTCTTCAATTATAAGGGAAGTATACATATTATTTCCCACAAGTGCTATCAGAGCAAAGGCCACGAATTTTAATTTTGATGATTTTCATAAAAATTGTATGTAAACTTTTAGGTTTAGAAAAAAAATTAGGCACACTGCTGTTTTTTTTTTTTTTTTAATGCCGATTGAAAAAAAAATGTTTGCAGCCGGTGTTTGTTCTTTTTTATGCGAGATTTCCATTTTTATTTTTCATAATGTTGTTTTAATCAGTTAAAATTATCATATGAAGAATTGGTAGATGTTTGATTTGATGCATATTAAGTTAAAACATAAATGGAATCGTCATGTTTGATTTAATGCAGATTAAGTTGAAATTAAAAAGGCATTAGGGTCCTAATTTAAAAACCGTGAAATTTTTTTTGCTGTTTCTGTACTGTTCACGGATGAACAGTACTAAATAAAAAAAAAATTTGCTGTTTTTTTTGCTCTCGGTTTTTCTTAGAAAAACCGATTAAAGTTTTTTGCGGTTGTTTTGTTTATGCCGTTTTGGAAAAGCATCCGAAAAAAAAACACTTTTTTTGTTGTTACTATTCACGTACTACTGTTCACAGGGGACAGAATTTAAAAAAAAAAAAATTGTTTCGGTTTTTACAATAAAACCGTGTATAAAATAAGAAACATGCTTGTTTTGTTTTTCTTTGTTTATGCCGAGACCAAATAAAAAAAGAATTTTGTTTTTGTTTTGATTTTGGCCAATTAGTTATTGTGAAACGGTTCACAATTAAAAGATACCGAATTATTTTAAAGCAGTTTAAAATTTTGACGGATTGAATTCATATTACAAGTTTAATATGGATTAAGATTGAAATTAATGTGATTAATTGAGGAATTGTCACTTAATTTGATTTAAATAGGTGGTTTGGATAAATTAATCAACATAATTAAGGAATTGTGTCATGTATGTTTAATTTATTTTAGTTGATGCATTTTACTTTAATTTTGTTGAATGAATCGATTGAATGAATTTATTTACGTATTTATTTTGGCAATTGGTTGTAATTTGTAATACTTAGTGTGGCCTTAGTCAAATTATGTTTTCGTAATGAAGGAAACATAATTTTTAACGTAATTATGAGATCTCGAATCTCCTTTATTTTTCTTTAGTTTTTGAGTTTTGAAATTAGAATGTAATAAATAGGTTTATTATGTAAATTTTATTTATTGTAATTTTCAAAAGAAGACTAAAGATGGAGATTGGAGCTCACTCCCGCTACATGGATCAAGATGGAACATCAAGACAAGCTTCTCGGGTCCAAGGAGGATTCCAAACTTGTATTTATTGTTCATTTTGATAGGATAGGCCACACTAGGACTTTTACTGTTTTTACGTTTTTCATTCTTATTGCTTTTCATTCACATGTTAGTTTATGCATCATATTCCGCCTAAAACCAAACCACCTACTAATAAAATACATGAAAATTGACTTATATAGGTTGTATGTTAGTTTTAATGGACATACAGATGTCACAGTCTTATTAAGCCATCACCTTAGTTTATTCATTCTCGCATGCTAGATATTAGTTCACTTAAAATGAATTAAAATAAAGTTGATGGGATCTTCCTCTAAAACGGAAATTGAGATTAGTCTTTATAAGGGCAAACAACTATGAATCCCTTCTTCGTCGGTAGGCATAATATGACCCCTTCTACGTTGGGTAAGTAGTTGTGTTGACTTAGTTTACCTCAATATCATAGTCCGAAGAGTTTCTCGTGATTATGATGGACTAAAGATAGAATTTACAGAAATTTATCGACCAAGAATTCTAACGGTAGAATTAGCTAAAAGGTTAGCTTATCAATTTACAGAGAATTGAGTCTTGGGATCATTTATATAATTCTTGAGGGAGGTCAATTGTATAAATGTTTTGAGTCTTCGCGTTAGGACAGTAGTTCATTAGACTTAAAAATATAAACGATGCACATGCTTATTATTTTTATTCTTCTTCTCACAGTGTAGAACACGATTATTTTTCATAATATCGTTATAACGAATCGGGCCGGAAATAACGCAATCCCAATGCCTAGTGCCACACTTGATCGCGCGTCCTGGCTAAAAGTATTCATGGACCAAATGAATCAGTTCACACGTCTGAAAAATGATGGGTCCAACTTTGCGGATTGGGAGGCGGCACTACGGAATGCTGCCATTGCTGACGGTAAGCTCAAGTACTTAACTGAGCCAATACCGGTCAACCCATGTGAACATTATTTCTGTTTCCGTACTTGCTAAAGACGGTTTTGCATTTTCAATAAAGGATAATAGCTGTATTTTCTCTTTCAATGAAATGATTTATGGCAAAGTAGTTTCCATGAATGGAATTTATATCTTAGACCAAACCACAGAAGTATTACACGTGAATAATAAGAAAATAAAGGTTGGTGACAAAGATCAAACCTATCTATGGCATTGTCGAATGGGACACATAAATGAGAAACGCGTGAAGAAACTCGTCGATAATGGGACTATTCCCGCATTCGATTTTTCTACATATGGCACGTGTGAATCATGTCTCATTGGCAAGATGACTCGAATTTCCTTCAAAGGTGTTGGAATGCGCGCTAGTGACCTATTAGGACTCATACATACTGATGTTTGTGGACCTATGTCAATTACCGCTAGAGATGGCTATAGATATTTTATCATTTTCACGGACGATTTGAGTAGATACGGTTATGTCTACTTAATGAAGCATAAAAGTGAGTCCTTCGAGAAATTCAAGGAATACCAGAATAGGGTACAGAACCAACTGGGTAGAAAGGTTAAAGCACTCCGTTCAGATCGGGGTGGCGAATATCTTTCAAATGAGTTTGATCAACACTTGAAAGACTGTGGAATCGTTTTGCAGTTAACTCCACCTGGAACACCTCAATTGAATGGTGTGTCCGAATGGAGAAATCGAACCTTACTTGATATGGTTCGATCCATGATGAGTCACACGGTAGTGCCTGATTTATTATGGGGTTTTTCTCTTTTGTCAGCTGCTCTTATACTTAACCGAAGTCCGTCTAAAGCTGTCGACAAGACTCCATATGAAATGTGGAAGGGAACGGTACCTAACTTGTCCTTTATTCGGGTTTGGGGCTGCGAGGCTTATGTCAAGTGGAGACACGAGGATAAGCTTGGCCCGCGATCGGTCAAGACATACTTTATAGGTTATCCAAAAGGAACATTTGGTCATTACTTCTATTCGCCTACCGAACATCGAGTTTTTGTTGCGGCTAGTGCGACGTTCTTAGAGAAAGAATTTCTCGAGAACAAGACGAGTAATAGAACCTTCGAGCCGCTTCGGAGATTCCAACCAACGACCGAGGAAGGATGGAGGAAGTTGTTTCTCCAATCGATGATACGGTTAATATTCCCGAGGAACCTAGGAGGTCGGGTAGAGTCTCTCATCCTCCGGACAGATACATTGGTATGGTCGAGGAGAATGACGTTTAACTCCTAGAGAGTAATGAACCCGTTACCTATAAAGGTGTCTTTGTGACTGTTCCGACTCAAAGCTATGGCTCGAAGCCATGCAATCCGAGATGGACTCCATGTATGAGAATGACGTATGGGATCTAGTTGATTTACCTAATAAGGTAAAACCTCTACAGTGCAAATGGCTTTACAACATAAAGCATTCTGTAGATGCGCAACCAGATACCTATAAGGCACGACTTGTGGCAAAAGGTTTCACTCAAGTGCACGGATTGCATTATGATGGAGATTTTTGCACCTGTAGTCATGCTACGTTCCATTCGGATAATCTTAGCGATAGCCGCATTTCATGATTATGAAATTTGGCAAATGGATGTGAAAACCGCCTTCTTAAACGGTTATTTGGAGGAAGAGTTGTACATGGTGCAACCCGAAGGTTTCATAGATCCCGAACATCCTAAGAAAGTATGCAAGCTTGCTGCGTTCCATTTATGGACTTAAGCAAGCTTCTCGGAGTTGGAATCATCATTTCGACCAGGTGATAAAAGAGTATGGTTTCACCCGATCGGTCGAAGAACCATGCTTATATATCAAGTCGAGTGGGAGCAAGATTGTATTCTTGATATTGTATGTCGATGACATACTCTTGATTGGGAATGACATTCCTCTCCTATCTTCGGTTAAAGAATGGTTGAAGAACCATTTCCAGATGAAAGATCTGGGTGAGGCACAGCGCATTTTGGGAATCCGTATCTACCGAGATAGATCACGACGGACGTTATCACTTAGTCGAGAGTCTTATTTGGATAAGATTCTTGAGAAGTTCAAAGATGACCAACTCCAAGAAGGGGAACCTTCCAATGACGACTGGGATGCAGTTGAGCAAGTCTCAGTCACCCACGATGCCTGAAGGGATTGAGCACATGAGTCGTGTTCCTTATGCATCTGCAATAAGATCGATCATGTATACCATGATATGCACACGTCCAGACGTGGCATATGCATTGAGTATGACGAGTCGGTACCAAAAGACTCCAGGTGAAACACACTGGATAGTTGTTAAAAACATCCTCAAGTACCTACGGAGGACTAAGGATTGGGTATTGACTTATGGAGGCGATTCTAAGCTATGCGCAATCGGTTACGCAGATGCTAGCTTCCAAACGGATCGAGATGATTCAAAATCTCAGTCCGGGTTCGTCTTCACTCTTAATGGTGCTGCGGTCAGCTGGAAGAGTTCCAAACAGAGTGTAGCAGATTCTACTACTGAATCCGAGTACTATGCCGTCGGAGGCAAAGAAAGGAAGCGATATGGATGCGTCAATTCTTACAAGGACTTACAGTAGTTCCTAGTTCGAATGACCCGATCACCATCTATTGTGACAATAGAGGTGCCATCTTCCAGGCTAAGGAGCCAAAGTCTAGCAACAAATCTAGACATGTACATCGGAAAGCTCACCTGATCCGTGATTATGTGGAGCAAGAGGAGATAGTGATAGACAAGATTGCGACGGATGATAACAGCGCGGATCCTCTCACTAAACCGTTGAATTATGATAAGCATGTAGGGCATGTTAATTCCATGGGAATTAAACGCGTTCCTGAGTTGTAGTACTTGATTATGGATTTGATACATTATCTTTTTCATATACTATTTATAACTTCATCGTTTTATATATAATATTTTGTTTTTCATGTGGATTGTACTGACAACATTGAACGCCACAAAGTGAACTGAATTACATTATATTTGTTTTGGTCCGTAATCGCCAATGTGAGCTGATAACTCCGGCTATTATATTGTGCAGTCGATTGATGGTGGGTTCAACGAGCCATAAGTCAAACGGTTGACTGATCGATCACAGATGCGAGATTATAACGATACCTCGTAGGACAACCTTTTGTGATAAAGTAATGGAGTCCTAAATGTTTAAAAACATTCGGTGCCAGGTCGTGGATAGGACATCCATTGTGTTCCTAGAGTCGATTCTTTTGACTATCGACTGTCTCTTGAGATTAAGGCAGTTTTTGGGTGACTTTGGTTTCTTTCTCACGATCCCGTGAATCGGAGGCTAAGTAGATTTTTTCGGGTCATTTCATCTCGTGCTTACATCTCAGGATTCGAGTTGAGGAAAATATCCAACCCTTATCAGGTATAGTTATTTCTCAGAGCCACTCGAGGAGTTGTAACTGAAATGCATGGCCATGCTCGAATGTTGATTCGTTTATCAGTTAAGTTACTCTCTAGTCGGGGAAACCACTCTTGATAATGATCGCTTGTAAAATACGACCTTTGTGAATGCGGATTTGCAAATTGTTTTACATTGAGTGGGAGAAATTTTAGGATATGAGAATCGGTTATCGCACATACACTTGTGAGGACAAGTGGGAGTTTGTTGGAGCTTGTGTCCTCCACAAATTAGTGTGATAACATTTGTAAATCTCTTACAGGTTCACAAGGGTATACTTCGTATATTTATCCAGTTGATTAACGTTTACCTAATAACGGTTGGCTTGCTAGAAAGTTTGACGTTATTATCATACAGATGGCGGTGATCAACTGGTCCCTAAAGGTCACACCTATAGGATGTGTTTGAGAGATGTGGTTATAGAAATATGATCACATTGATGCCTAATATAACTAAACAGTTAGTCAATGTGTTGATGAGACAATTATTTAATGAAGATTAAATAATATTAGTTGAGACGAATTAACTGTCAATTCGTAAATTGAATATAATAAGTTATATTTAATTAAATGTATGTAATGTTAGCTTGAACGAATTAATCTGTTAATTCGTAATTAAATGTAATCGGTTATATTTAATATCAACAAGTTGAATGTGTCATAGTGGTAATAGTGAGGGTACACAAACCAAGAGGTCATGGGTTCGATCCTCACTAGATGACAATTTAACACATTTTATACATTTTTGGAATAACCAAAAATAAGGAAATAATACTCCTTATTTCGGAAATGGGCCGAGAAAAATGAAAAAAAAATCCTACCCTAATCCATCCCTAATACACGGTTTATAGGTGAGTGAGGGAGAGGATTTTCTGACCTAATTCATTTTTCATTTTTGCCTCCTCTCTCATCGGAAAAACACAAAAGAAAAACCTAAAAATTATTTTAATTTTTGGATCGATTCTAGCAAAACAAGGGCATTTCTCGGAGCATCTTGGGTGCAACTGATAGGAGAATATCATTGCGATATTGTTCATAGGCCAAATTTGCTAGGACCGAAGGTTATTTCTGAATCCTTTATTTTGTTTATGTATTTTATTTATGATTAGTGATCGTCTTAATTAAATTCATTATAATCCTTTAATTATAAGGGAAGTATACAGATTATTTCCCACAGTGTTATCATCACCAAATTGAAGCCACTCCACCTTGGCTTTTTGGCTTAAAAAATTGTGCTGGATCTTATAAAGTAGCCTGTAAGACACAGCAGCTTCCTGTTCAGCACTGAGCAAGGTATGATCAGTGGGATTATCATGCATTTGGCTCTGAATTTCCTCCAAGAGAGCTTTAGCCACACCCACAGATTTCTCAACATCTGAAAATCCATTCCTATTCAGCAGCTTTAAAGGGTATTTTAAATTCCTCAACTTAGACACCAGCCTGTACATCAGAGTTCCAGGAATAGAATTGCTCCAGGAGGCTTGCACAATGGTTTTGAAAGAAGGATCAAGGCTCCACATATTATAATATCTGAAGTGTGACTTCCCCTTCTCCCCACTAATTCTTCTGTAACAAACACAAGGATTGTGATCAAATAATCCCTCAGGCAGAAAATGACTATAGGCATCAGGGTATACCAACATCCAGTCATCATTCACCATGAATCTGTCAATCCTTGAGAAACCTCTAGAGGTAGGGGCTTGTTTATTGTTCCAGGTAAAAAAAAGCTCCTTGTCCTTTAATGTCCATTAGACCACAAAAATCCACACAATCCCTGAACTCAGCAATATCAGCCCATACTACCTCCCTTCCAATTCTTTCATTATAATGGAGGACATTATTGAAATCACCACAGACCCCCCATGGCCGATGATAATTTCTTTTCATATCCTTCAAGAGATTCCAGAGCTCTTTTCTCTCCCCATCATCATTTGACCCATAAACAACAGAAAGCATAAAGATATCACCAGAACTAACTTCAGTAACCTGAACAGTAATGACCTGAGCATTCTTGGCAATGAGGACAAGTCTAAAAACCTGAGGATCCCAGATAACCCACACACGACCACCATGATGAAATTCATTATTGTTAATACCCTCCCAATGATTTCCTAACATACCTAAGACCATATCAAAATCTTGAGCTTTTATTTTAGTCTCAACTATCCCACATATACCAATATTATTATGAAAAAGAAATTTCTAACATCTAATTGCTTATTGGCCCCATTTATTCCTCTCACATTCCAACACCCCAACCTATCCATTAGACACTAAACCAGGTGGTTCCTACAGTCTCCCTTTCAATGACCCATCACAGCTAGGACTTGTGAGGGCAGCAACATAGGTTTTAGTAGATGACACATTGACAGAGCCACCATGCTCCTGCCTGGAAATTCGCTGAACAACAGAAACAGGTATGATCAAATCTGAGTTATGATAAGTAGGGCCCCCAAAAAGAACTTCAGTAGTTTTTGAAGGAACTACCTCAAGACCCTTATTCCTCTGAATAGGCCTCCAAACCTGTTGTGGAGGCTTAGAAGGCTTAGTCACAGGAACAGGCACCTTTTTCTTCTTGCACATCTCAGATGTATGCCCAATACCTTTGCAGAGCCCACAAAGTGAAGGTTTCCATTCATATCAACCAGGATACTTAGTTCTCTTCCCATCTCATCCTTAAAGTAGAGTTTCTCAGGCAAGTTTTACCCTATTTCAACCTCAACCAGCAGTCGAGCATACCCCAGTCTGGTTTTATCCTCTGTAGCACCATCTCGCTTAAGAAATTTACCTATTAAGCCAGCTAATTTCTCAAGGCAGATCTTACTCCAGAATTTCAAGGGTAGGCCACAAAGGCGTAGCCAGGTAGGGACAAACTTGACTTTCTCTTTTAACATACTACAATCCTCAGTCCATGGCTTGAGAACCAAGGGTTTGTTGTCAAACATGGGAAAGCCTTGTTGGAGAACAAGGGATTGACATTCCTTAGTAGGGAAACGCACAATGAAAACAGAATTAGGAAGGAAAGAGATCTTGTCAATTTTATACGCAGCCCATAACTTTCTGACAAAACCCTATAACAGTTCCCATGATGGATTTTCCCCCAATACATAACAAACGACTGCTGTATCCCAGAATTTCAACTCAGACTCAACATCTTCCTTAGAAAATTGTAACATAGGTGCAGCCGTAGATGAAGCTGTCTTAGGAGATTTGGATTTCTTACCTGTAACTTCCGTCCATTCAGTAGAATTCTCGACATCCTCTTGTGTAGGGTCTTCCTCCTCAACTATATTGTCAACATCCTCCTGTGTAGGATCTTCCTCCTCGACTATATTGTCAAGATCCAACACCGGAATGCCAACAATTTCATTAACATCTCTCGTCTTATGAGCATCAGCAGATGTAGGAATAACAGGTGAAGATGACGACGAAGAATCCATATCCAATCGAAGATCAGAACAATTAGAAAAGGAAAGGCGAAGTTTTGCTTTAGATTTAATCTTATTAGTTTTTAATAGGGATTTTTTACGATTGATTTTCCTTGCCATTGTGCAAGTTAAAACCCTAGAAAACCTAGAGAGAAGTCAGAGATTTCTCTCTCTAACCCCATATTTTAGTTATCTAATTAATTTATTTCTGTTTTAAATCATTTTTATGATAAACTTTTATTTTTACCCCTGGTTCTTCATACCATGACGGTTTAATCCGTGTTTCGGTGATAATGTTTGGTTAATTACATTTTAAAAGGTATTTTAAAACCTTTTATTTCATTTCTTTATATTTCAAAAAACAATCATATTAGTCATACATGTAAAATCATCCTTGGTTCCACATACCATGTCGGTTTTAAACCCGAGTACGATGATAATCATTGACTAATTACAAACAAATGAACTTAATACAATTAGTTCATAATTATTTGTCAAAACTATTCATGTCAAGCTTACAAAACCCAGCCCGATATCGATTATTGTCAACACAATGATGATTATTCAAGTCCCGTTCTTCACATTAACACAAAAGCGGTCTAAACAACCCTCTTAAACAAAGACGGGTTCAAATACCCCTTTACAAACCGTTTGCAAACATTTTCAACAGTCAGAAGACGTCCCTTTGGACAGTCAGCTGCCTCGCGCCTAAACAGGCCAACTGTTTTCCAGTTTTCAAACCAGGACAAGCCCCTTTACATCGCCTGATGGCTCGTGCCTCAATAGGCTGCCTGATGCAGGTCATGTTTCCTTTCCAACACTTGTCTAGGACGATCCCGACTTCGGTTAACCCGAATAAAAGACGAATCAGGTGACAAGACAGCCCTTTTACTTTGTATTCGCAAAACGCCTATCTAAGACAAATGGGTCACGTTATGCACTATAAACCTAACTCGGTAAATGGATGTTTAATTTCCGCCTTGCACGCAAATCAACACTAAATCCAATTTGACATCAATTACTTGATATTTGGATAAACAACCGATATATAAAGCTCACATGTTAGGTTTAAACTTGTGGATGCGCATTCATGCATTTACTCGTTTTATCAACTTTTGCATTTAACCAACCAAGATCGATCAGTAGAGGCTGCTACCGCGGGCGGGATTGGGTGTCTGATTAAAGGGCTTCCCAATACGTAGCTTCACCACTTACTTAGAAACTTTGGATAGTGGACGACCTTATCCAGGGCGAATGAGAGTCATTCTAGAGATAGGATGCTAAAGAGGGACAACTCCTTATCTTTAGTACCTATGTCAAAGACCGCTTTTTGCCTTGGTTGACCTAGGTATAAAGTGGATTCGAACGGGTTCTAAGCATCCCACAAATCCTTGGTGGCGACTCCAAACATCTCTTGCATCATTTCGAGACCCTTGCCAAGACGAAACCGACCAATCTAAAGCGATCCGGTTGAAAGAATTTTTGCGCCATTGAGTGTGGCTTTCAGACTGTTGCTATGACCACAGATCGGTTGGGCGTTGCAGGTGGCATATGTCTACAGATTGGCGACTCCATTGGGGAGAACTAGGACACTTGTGTCTTTGTGATCCCTAGATGGTGAGACTTGAACGAGGTCTTGGTTGAAATGCATCAATTGATATTACGGTCATAAGTTGGGTTCCTTGTCCGAACCCACAACCTAACCTTTATCGACCAACTGGCTCGTCCCGTCGATGTGAGTTTTCTCATCCCCGCGTTTTGAATCCCGATTAAGTCAAGCATACCGTTGGCATTACACATTTCTGTTTCGTCAAAGAGCTTTCATTTCCTTCGTGCACGAGGCTAGGGCACCCTCTTTACACATTTTGTTTAGATTGGTATCCCTCTAGAAAATCAGGATTTGATTGCTTGGTGTGTAACCCACCCTTTTAAGCCAAAACCCGTGTCAGCATTATGCATAATAAAATTAACTGCGAGTGGTTATGTGTTATGTGATCATAAGTCCTTCCGTGTCATTTCAAACTTTTAAAAACACCCTTTCGCCCCGTTATAATGGCTATTTCAAACCTCGGTCTTTCCCCGACCATTGCACACCTGTTTAGGCCGTCATAATGACGATTTTCAAACCCGATTTTTGCAACCATTTCAAAAAGCACGCCTTTTTAGGCCGTCGTAATGACGATTTTGAAACCCGATTTTCTACAACCATTTCAAAAACCACGCCTTTTTAGGCCGTCGTAATGACGATTTTTAAACCAGGTTTTTTACAACCATTTCAAAACACCTTTTTACGCCATTATAATCGACGCATCAAGACACGGATTTTAACCCATCTCGCGCCGACACAATGGCTCTTTCAAAACCCGAAAATGACACACACCCTTTTTCGAGGCCTTTTCAAATCCCAAGGCCCATACACCGTCCCCGGGACCACAACCTTTTCAAACCTATCAAAATTCGATTTTCAAAACGTATGATTTTGGATTTCAAAAACCGTCTTTGAAAACAGCACATTGTTTTCAGAGCCGCCGCAACTCGAACTCAAACCGTTTTCCGAAAACAAACTTAAGACAACTTTTCAATTGACTGACTTTTGAAGATCCGTATTCTTCGGAATCCGTCCATGAAACGACAAAAGAATCTTTTTGAAAATCTCTATTTTTGAAAATTTCAGTCCACCAGTCTACTTTTGCCTCGTGTCTATCGAGTCAAAGCAAACATACTTATGGGTCTTTACTTATGAGTCGCCTCACCTCGAGACTCGTTCAACGGCATCACGCCATTACATTAAATGCGGGTAAAAGCCCGGTCAACACCATCACATCATAAATCGAGTCAGCACCGAGGCACCACACACGGTTACCCTCGTCTTGTTGAGTCAAAAGTGTCTTTCCGTCTTTTGTGTTGTCTGCATTTAGTCATTAAACCATGCCGGATTGGGATGTAACATGAGCCATTTTCTGCCTCAGACTCATGGCCCTGTCTTCATCTTCGTCCAACAACAACGATGATAACAGAGATCTCATGACTGATTAGCTAGGCAGCCTGCTCACCGCTCTTAAGGTCACCCTGGACCGTGTCAAATCCCGTATCGACACCTTGGAAAACAATGAAACCGGAGAACACAACACTCCGCCTTTGATTGAAATTGAGAAAAGGCTCAAACTGAGAAACAACATCCACCTTGAGAACAATCGAAGATTCGAACCCGTTGGGGATCAACTACCCGATAAATTTACCTTGACTGATGTACCCAAGTTCAAGGGAGTGGAGGACCCACTCAACCGCATTCGGGCCTTCAAAGATTACATGTCTATCAAGGAGGGTCAAACAAAAACTTTTCACGCGGATCTTTCCATCATCCCTGGAACCAATTTCCCGCCAATGGTACTATTCCCTCGACCCCAAGAGCATTACCACCTGGGACGAAGTCGCCGTCGAATTTGCTAAACAGTACACCGACAACGTCGAAATCCAAGCCAACACCCGCACTCTTGCAGTCCTGACTCAGAATGATAACGAAGGATTCACAGAATTCCTAACCCGTTGGAGGAGGGTAAGCACTCAATTGGTCAGTAACCCGAGTGAATCAACTCTGGTTGAGAAGTTTGTCAACAACCTCCACCCAATTTATGGCAACCTACTGAGATATCAAAACATCAGAACATTCCAGGACCTACAAATCCTCGGAACCCACATTGAAGACGACCTCCACAAGGATATCCTAGCCAAAACCACCCGTAGAGGCTACCAGGGATCTACATCAAATGGATCTCGTCCCTATGGTCAAGCAAACAAAATCGATGAGGACAGCCTCCTCAAACCAACCATAAAGAAAACTGAGCGTCCTCAAAGGGTATTGACAAACTTGGAAACAACCTATGTTAGTGCCCTAAAAAGACTCATGAATTCAAGGGAAACTACAGCCGATTGGGCCAGCCCCGGGACCGTCGGAGGCCGAGAAAACCCATTTCTGGAATCCCAATACCTACTACCAAGACCACTGGTGCGGTCGTTTCGTACCAAAAATAAATACCTAAGTACAACTAACTAATAGCTAGTAGTAAGTAGGGTCGATCTCCACAGGGAGGCAAGGTTGCTATCTATCTGTTTAATTCGGTCTGTCAGGGTGTCACAGAAATGGGGGTTTGATTTGATTTAACTAACTAGAGACTAAGCGAGGGAAATGAATAAGAAAAATTAACAATAGGAGGAGGGTAGTATGCTAAGAGTCGGTCCACCGTGGCAGCTATCAGATCTTATACTATCGGGAATACTAAGGCGATTAGACTATTGATAAGAAGAGCTATGGTCGTCACCTTTCGGTCCTTAAACCGCCCTAGAGCGTAAAAATGACTTAACTTTCGCCCTCACTGCAATACCCTATTGTAATTAAGCAAGCCTTCCCTTCCAATCTTTCGATCTAGGTCGGGGTTAACTAAATTTATGGTCTCCTGCATGCATTCATTCGACCGGATAACAATTAAATTGCCTAATACAATTCCTATCGCAAGACTAATCTATTTAATACAATTAAAACATCGCTACCACGGCTTCCCTAATCCTAACATACTAGGGGAATTTAGCTAGACATGGAATTAATAAGAACAATAAATAAAGAGGGAGAGGGAATAATAACCATTAAATAAAAAGAGAGAAAGGAAGAAAGAATTACTGAATTAAAGAGATCCGGAAAATGAACAGGAATAAAAGTAACAGTATATAGAGAAAAGGGAGAAGAGCAACGTGATCCTTGGATAAAAGGAGATACATAAACTGACGACCTCACTCCTATTTATAAGAAATTAGGAGTTTAATTAAACCTAATGACGGAAAATAACTAAAAACCCAGCCCGTCAGCAAAATCCACTCGATCGAGTAACTAAATTACTCGATCGAGCAAAGGCATAAAAGGAACTGGTCGATCGAAAGGAAAAATAGTCGATCGAGTACTTATCCATCCTAAACCACTCGATCGAGAAGAAGTGGCTCTCGATCGAGCAAATGGGTTCTCGATCGAATAGATATAGTTCTCGATCGAGCACTTCTCAGCGCGTAATTCCTGCTTCGCGCACTGAACTTCAAACGGCTGCCATTTCTTCGTTACTTGGACAAATAGGGCGTGGTTTGTGGCGTTGGAAAGTTAAGAGGATAAGCTTTGACCTCCAACTGGAATCACCTTAATAGCTGTTGTAGAACTCGAGATATGGCTCTTACAAGCAGGAACTAGCAAATTGAAGCACTCTCTTGGCTCGCCTAACTTCCTTACTCCAATGCGCATCTGGATAAGGTCGTCCACTATCCAAAGTTTCTGAGTAAGAGGTGAAGGTACGTATTGGGAAGCCCTTTAATCGGACACCAAATCCCGCCCGTGGTAGCGGCCTCTACTGATCGATCTTGGTTGGTTAAGTGCAAGAATTGATAAAACGGGTAAATGCATGAATGCGCATCCACTAGTTTGAACCTAACATGTGAGCTTTCTATGTCGGTTTGTTTAATCCAAGTATCAAATATTTGATGTCAAGTTGGATTTAATATTGATTTTCATGCATGACGGAAATTAAACATCCATTTACCAAATTAGGTTTACGGTGCATAACGTGATCCATTTGTCTTGGTAAGACGTTTTGCAAATGTGGGGTAACATGAGCAGATTCGTCATCTGATCCGTCCGTTATTCGGGTTAACCGAAGTCAAGATCGTCTTGGACAAATGCTGGAAGGGAAACAGATCCTGCACCAGGCAGCCATAAGAGGCGCGAGCCTATTGGCGATGCAAATGGGTCTGCCCTGGTTTGAAAATGGAAATATAAGTGGCCTGTTTAAGCGCGGGTCAACAGACGATGGAAAACGTCTTATGACCATTGAAAGGGTTTGTAAAATGTATTGAAAAATGGGTGTTTAAACCCGTCTTGGTTTGAAAAGGGCGTTTAGGCCGCTTTTGTGCTAATTTGAAGAACGAGACCTGAATAATCGTCATTGTTTTGATAATATTCGATGTCGTGTTCGGTTTTGCAAGCTTGACATGAATAGTTTTGAAAATGATTATGAACTAATTATTTTAAGTTCATTTGATTATAATTAGTCAACATTCATCATCGTACTTGGATTAAAATCCGACATTGTATGTAGAACCAAGGATGACTTAGCTTTGGTGACTAATACATTTGTTTTGAAAATGTAAAGAAATGAGAAAGGCTTTAAAATACCCTTCAAGATGTAAAGAAATGAAGTAAAAGGCTTTAAAATACCTTTTGTATTGTGATTAACCAAATATTATCACCGAAATACGGATTAAACCGTCATGGTATTAGGAACCAAGGGTGAAAAATGTTTTATGGTTAAAAACTTGTCATAAAAAATGGTTTGTAATATTTGAAATGGTAAAAACCGATTACAAATATGAAATGAAGATACCAAACACGGTTTGGATTTAAGGTGAGGGGGCTTTTAGGCGCGAGCCTATGTGCTACATAAGTAGCCCCTGCCTCAACCAAAAACCCGGTTTTGGCTCATTCATCCCATGTTTGGACCATGTTATGCATGATTTAGCATGTCATAGTCATGAAACATATGAAAAACATGATAAAAGAAGATTTTTACACCCTCATACTTACATGCTAGGCTTGAGACGAGAAACCGACGAAAGTGTATCAACTTGTTTAGCCGGAAAACTCGGTTTGAAAACCGTTTTAGCAAGTAAAAGAGTGTTTTTTAAGTTTAGTGATGGTGTGGTGGTCGAGATGGTCGGACAAGTGGTTTAATGCACGATGACGGTACCAAACAATGTGTAAGTCTTGTGTTTACGATTGGTAGGTCGTAAACACATGTCGGTTGGTGACTTGAGAATTCGAGTCTAGAATTTTAAGGGAGAGATGAGGGGACGGACACTCGCGTAACTCTCAAATGGTGGCATTTGAGGGGTATTTATAGGAAAATGGGTGGTTGTGTGTGTTTTGAGCGATGTGGCCGCATGGGCTGCTCAAAGAGGTGTGAGCCATCTCGCACGTCTTCGAGGTGTCTTGTCGCTATCACACAAGTGTAATCATGATTTGTTCTATCCTAGGATTTGGAAGAACTTGATTTGTACTTGACCATTAAGGATTCCAAGAAATCTTAACATGGAAGCATTTGAAAGGTTTGTTTTTTGTGTTTGACTCAGGTTGACTCGTTGTTGGAGTCAGGATTTGAATTTTGAGTCGATTTTTATTCCGGTGTCGGTTTTGACTCTAATTAGTGTCATTGCGACCCCATCGTCATGCATTAAACAGTCCAGGTACTTTTGAAAAGTTTTGAAAAGTTTTGTTTTCGGAAATCGTTTTAAGTTTTCTGACGTATAGTTGTACACAAACTGTCGATTAAACGCTGCGATTCCTAAGCCTGTTGTAGTTCGATAATCATCGGGTGTTTGTTGGAGACTCAACAGATACTGGGTATCTACATAACCCCCACTTTGACTGAGGCGTGGACAGGGCAAAAGTCAAAGTAGATCCCCCAGGTCAATCGAAGATTACAACCTGGAGACTGCAGCGACGCCGAGGCGGCTCGAAAGGATTCGGGCCAAGGACCTGCCATCGGGAAGGGCGACGCCAAGACGACTCGGGGGTAAGAGCCGAGGACCTATCGTCGAGAATATTTTAGAGTCTGTTGACTGCTTGTGTGGGTTGTTTAAAGTCTATTAGACTATGTACAAAGGCTCGCCAGCCATAAGAAGGAGTCATACCTGAGGCATCTTCGGGATATGTCCTTGAGTCATTTCTTGTTTGCGGACAAAGGCTCGCCAGCTGTGGTGCGTATATGAAAGGGGCTTGCCAGCCATGGTGCATATATGAAAGGGGCTCGCCAGCCACGGCGCGTATATGAAAGGGGCTCGCCAGCCGCAGTGCGTATATGAAAGGGGCTCGCCAGCTGCGGTGCGTATATGAAAGGGGCTTGCCAAGCGCGGTGCGTATATGAAAGGGGCTCACCAGCCGCGTTGTAAGGCTCGCCAGCCATATTGAATGTGCGTTGTAAGGCTCTCCAGCCATATTGAATGTGTGTTGTAAGGCTCGCCAGCCATATTGAAGGTCGATTGATCGACCGTGGGGAAATAGCGGTTTGTGAGCCTAGCCCCCGTGGTCGGCGGTGATTTTTGAATCTCGAAGAGAGATAGCGGTTTTTATTACCATTGGTTTTGTAGGAAAGGGACAGATGCGTACTATGTCGTCTGATGTGTGTTTGGGGAAGATGAATTTAATTTCGTCTTCCCACGATTTGAGATTGATGAAAGTTGTTGAAAATTTTTTGAGAATAGCGGGTTTGAATCCTGCTAATGGTTTTGTTTTTGGATAGATGGGGTTTTAATGCCGCCATGGAAATTTGAAGAAATAGTGAATTTTGAATTTCACTCTTTCGTGTTTGAACCGACGGTTTTTATTGCTGCCGTTGAAATTTGAAGGAATAGTGAATTTTAAATTTCACTATTACTGTTTTTTGAAATGACGGTTTTTATTGCCGTCGTTGACATTTGAAGAAATAGTGAATTTTGAATTTAACTATTATTGTTTTTTTGAAATGACGGTTTTTATTGCCGTCGTTGAAATTTTGAGGAAATAGTGAATTTTGAATTTCACTATTATTGTTTTTTGAAATGACGGTTTTTATTGCCGTCGTTGAAATTTGAAGTTGAGGTGGGAAATTGGGCCAAAGCCCAAAATATCGTTGAACAAAGCAAAGGAACACCCCATTGAGGCGCGAGTCCTTTGGCGATAGAAGGGAGCTTCCCTATTTTTGTAGAAAAGATGCGAGAACAGGTCGCTCGTCATTCTCACTTCATCTTCCTCATAAACACAAAAAATCCGAAAAAGAAAGACGCCATTTTCGACCTCATTTTTTGCTTGTTTTTATGCCCTTATCATCATGTCATCTCAAGGTATGCAAATCCTCTTGAATCCATTTGAATTTATTTCTTTTTGTTGATTGAATTAGGGCGAAACCCTAAACCCTCAAAAATCGAATTGGGCGTTTTTGATGAAACCATTTTCGAGTGAAATTGATGATTGCATTAGGTTAGAAACCTGTTTAGGAGTCTAGTGGTGTTTTTAGTTTGCATTTTGGTCCCCGTTCCCGCTCCCTATGCTTGAAAAACGTGAATGAGACGAGGAAACCGTCTCATTTCACAATGTCAAGTTTGTTTGCTTGAGTTGTGTGCCCAACTAGGTTGTATTGTAGTCGGGGAAGACCATGTTTGCCATATTGAACCTTTGTCGGGTATTGTGGGCAAAATCGGAATTTTTTACCTTTTGCGACTATCTTATGTCTGACAAAATAAGCGTCTGTTTGAGCTCAAATTGAGTCAGTTTGTTTTGGAATTGACCTTATCGGTAGTTTAGGTCTCTTTGAAACGTGATTAAATCACGTTTCTTCGTCGTGGTCGTGTTTTGAAATTTTGACCTGTTCGTGCCCGAATTGGCGTAAAATCAACTTTTTGAGCCGTGGAAAATACCCCATTTTATCGGGAATATTTTGATTGTTGGCGGACCTTGTGTGGGTCTTGAGGTGCCATTTTTGTTGTTATTTTGACTCGTCTTTTCCTTGAAAAGAAGGGCGAGTCGTTTTTTGTGCAATTTTTGTGAATTGTTGTTGTTTTTGTTTGGTTGGGTTTGGGCGGGAAGGCCCTTGTCTTGTTTTGCAGGTTTGTTTTGGATTCGTCCATTTAATGCCGTCGTAATGTCGAAATTTCGGCTGACGTTTTTGTTTTGCCTTTGATTGCAGGGGAGTGTTCGGGTCTTACCGGGTCCATTGCTGAGACTTTGGAGGACGAGGATGACCCTGGAGGAGGAGAGACGACTGTTTTTTGTTACAGGCTTGGTTGTGTTTCTCCCTGGTGGCCTTTGCCCGGCTTTTGATCGCGTATCGATCATTAGCTGTTGTCTGCAGAGGTTCGAATGTCTGATGGTTGGGGGTCAAGACGGGCGCATTGTTCTACGTTGCCGTCTTCGATCGTTGTTGAATTCCGATGATTGGGGTTTACCATCGGGGTAGCGCCCGGTGTCATGGCTCTTTTTCATCGCTAAATTCTGACGATATAGGGTCAACGTTGGATTGATGAACCGGTCACAATTCTTGATTGCCATGTCGTCCGAAGTCTGCCAGGCATTATTTTCCTTTTTTGTCGTGGAGTAGGAACGAGGTATTACCGTCGTGGTAACCACCTCTGCTTCCGCTGTTACTCCTTTGCTTTCCGTGTTGCTCCGTTTCTTTTCCGGTCGGAAGGGTAGGGAGTGCTTAGTTCGGTAGGTGGCAGATAGCCCCCAGTTCGTTGTTTTAGGCCAGTGTCTGTATGATAAATACTTGTACTGGATCCTGTTTGTATGGTCAGTCGTTTGGATCAAACGTGTCTCGATGTATTTTGCGTGAGGCGATTTGTATATATGTGTTTTTGGATTGTGGTTTATTTGTGATTTTGGCTTTTTGTGTTGTGTTTCGGAGAAGCGTTGTCGTCTGTTAGTTCCCCTTTGCTTCGCACTAGTTTCTACATCGTTAGTGTAGAAAACAGGCAACAGGTAGCACATACGCATAAACGTAAACACGTAAAATAAGCGTTTGATTGAAAGCAAAATTAACCATGATGACTCGAAGTTAAAATTGAAATTTGAAAAGATATTTTTAAAATTCTGCGACAAGTCGTCACGTTTGGATTTCTCAAAAAGAATTGATTTTAAATTTGAGCAATTAACTCGTGTCTTGAATTAAATTGCATTGAAATTTGTTGAAATTGAATCGTAATCTCGAAAATATTAAAACTCAAACCGCCAGGGGTGAATTTTAAAATAGATTTTTGCGAGTGTATTTGGTTTGATTTTTGTGAGATCAACACTCGGATTTGTGAGAGCTTGAAATTTTGAAGAAAACTGACATCGTGTTATCAATTTTCAATTTTTGTGGAAAATGCGAAAAAACGAAAAATTTCAGAATTTCGACTGACACGGAAACGATCTGTCGCGGATCGGGGCGACTAGCCCTTCCCCCTAAAAAAGAAGAGAAAAAACCCGTATGTTTAAAGGTGCGTCATGGAAACCGTGTCGGATTTCGTAGAGCGCGAAAACAAGGAAATGTGAGTGTGAGAAAACATAAAACATCCTGGATAGGCACGAAGAGGCGCGAGTCTTGTGGCGGGAGGTTTGAGGTGTCAGGAAGAAACACAACTTGAAAGGGACAATTCAAGGTGGGAATCCTGAGGAACAGCCCAAAGAGGCGCGAGTCTACCGGTGATAGAAGGGAGCTTCCCCTTTTTTCGGAAAAACGCGCTGATTGTTTTGTTATAAATAGGGACATTTGTGCTTCATTGTTTTATCATCCGAAACACAAAAAACATCTCTACAAAAACCTTTCTTCTTCCTCCACAAAATTATTCATGGATGCTTTCGAAAATGTGTTGCGACAATGGTGTCGGGATTTGTCGCCTCCCGAGAAGTATCAACTCATTTGCATGGGAGTTGGTCAATTGTTGGTGCTTCGTCAAGTCAAGGTGCAATCCTCGTTTCTTGAAGCATGCTCTCGGTTTTGGGATTCGAAACACCATATTTTCGTTTTCCCGAAAGGCGAAATTTCTCCTCTTGCCGAAGAAGTAGGTGCCATTGGTGTGTGGCCGAGTTATGTTCCGGTGCTTCCCGCGACTCGGTTGTGTTATAAGGAGAAATTCCATTCAATGTTGGGCTTGTCAACAAGTCAAGTCAACTTTCTCCTTGCTCCTCATGGTGTGGATATGTTGGCTGTTATCAACATTTTCTCAAACCGATTGGATGTCAATGTTTCGGAGGTGGCTAGGAGAAGGGCTCTTGCCTTTTGCCTAGTACATGCATACCTCTTTGTTGATGCCTTGTAGAAGGAGGGGCCAAAATTCTATGGTAGCATGACCCTTGTGCCTGCGGTTGAGCAAATGGAGCATGGTAGAGATCCATCATGGTTGGTGCTTGACAAGATCATCCAAGCTTTGGACATGAAGGGCTCTTGTGGAGAAGCTCGCCCTCGTTTGGATCTCCAAGGATCCTCCAAGTGTGGCTATTGGAGAGGCTAAGGTATGTAGAGCCTCCGGCCGATTCTTCTTATTATTCCTTCCGTCACCTTACTATGAGGAAGAAGTTGTACTCGGATAGTTTTGCATCCATTGTGGCCTATTGGACCGCGAGATTGGTGGAGAAGGGTGGTCCTCACATCCGTTGGGTGGTGCGATGGTGGTACTTGAGGGCCTTCATGGGATTGCCCGCTCCGGTTGTTAGTTCTTGCTCCTTGATGGCGGTGGGTTTGAAGGTTGCTTCCTTCATTTATCCCGAAAGGCTAATGAGGCAAATGGGGCGTCAACACAAGGTGCCCGCTCAAGATACTCTCGTCCAAGAGAGTGTTTTTCGAAACTCCGAGCTTGTGGAGGTCTTCGAAAGATGGTGGGCCACTTGGCCGCTTTGAGAGGTACCAAACCCCGTTGCCGCGACATGGGTGACTCCCGCCTATGTCAAGTGGTCAAGAGCTCAAACCTTGGAGGAGAGGTCCAAATCTCGTAAGGACGAGGTTGTTGATTTGAAGTATAGGGAGGTTGGCAAGGCCAACCATGCCTTCTTTGACGATTTTGTTGATGGATTTAGCCCGGATGTGATAAGGCCACCAAAGAGGAGAAGCTCGGGTCCCAAAGATGTAGTGGGCTGTGTATGGGCTCGTCTTGGGCCGAGCAAGGGGTCATGCAAGAGACCGGAGGCCGTCGCCGTTGTAGATCCGTTGAGGATCCGTTCCGAAGAGGAAGTTCACGCTAGGTGGGCCAACAAGATGAACAAGGGGAAGATGTACCCCAAGGGAAAAGGCAAAGGTAGAATGGAAGAATGAAGATCTCCATTACCCATTTTATTATTATGTTGTTGAATTTATATTCCTTCTTATTATTAACTAAATAAGAGGATTGCTTGTGTTAAAAGAGTCGTGAACGCTTGTTTCTTCCATCCATTTTGTCAAGGCAATTCGGCTTGAATTGTCCTAAACATCGCACTTAGGAATGAGATTTTATGGAAAGGGAGAAAGGCTTCTTTCTTTGTATTTTTGTGGGAAAGGGAATGTTGTTCCCTCTCTTTTTTTTTTTTTTGAGTTGATATGGGTGATGATTTTTTATTAAGGGGATGTTTTTTTTTTTATTATGGGGATGGTTGTATCCTTCCTGCGTAAGAAAGGACTGCCTACGTATCCACCTGAAAAGGTGAAATGAAACCATGACCGTAGTTCGAAATGTTTTGTAGATTTATTTGGGTTTTGTGGTTGTATCCCTCTTGTATAAGAAAGGACTGCCTACGTATCCACCTGAAGAGGTGAAATCAAACCGTGCTCGTAGTTCAGGTGTTTTGGTTTAAGTGCAAATGGAGGTTGGCTTTTGACATATCAAAGGGCATTCGAAACGAGCAAGGTCCCGCAACTTAGACTCGATAAAACTGCAATTTCAAATCAGAACGCGTTTGAGGAACTTGACTCGAAAGGGTTAAGGTGGTCGCTAGTTGTAAAAGTTGGGTGAGGTTGTTGGTCGCTACGGTTCAAGGGTAGTATTTCTTGAGTTGGTCCAGGTTGCTCGGGTTTGTAAAATCCTCCCCGTCTAGGTCACTTAGTCTCAGTGCGCCCCCCCGAAAGTAGTTTCTTGACCAGGTATGGCTCGGCCCAATTGGGTTTGAATTTCCCCCTCGGATCGATGGGTAATGGTGCTCGAACCGACTTGAGGACCAAGTCGCCTTCTTTGATGTTCCTGGGTTTAACCTTTTTGTTGAATGCCCATTGTATACGTCGATGGTATAGCTGGACGTTGTGCAAGGCATTGAGCCGCCGTTCTTATAGAAGCGTGAGTTGTTCGAACCTTCGACGGGTCCATTCCGCCTCAGGAACTTGACTCTCTAGTAGGATGCGTAGAGATGGGAACTCTAATTCAACTGGCTGAACCGCCTCCATACCGTATGCTAGGTAGATAGTGTGGCTCATGTCGGTGTTCGAATGGAGGTTCGGTATCCCCAGAGAGCGAATGGCAGTTTGCTCGGCCAATCGCAGTAATTATCTTGCATTTTATTGATAATAGTGACAAGAGTTTTGTTTGCTGCCTCTACCGCTCCGTTGGTTTGGGGACGGTAGGGTGATGATCGATATCGTTTGATCTTGTATTTGTCCAGCAAGACTTGTGTTTTTGCCCAGAAGTGAGAGCCTTGATCGTTGATGATTTCATGGGGTACCCCATATCTGCAGATGATGTCGTCCTGGATGAACTTGGCCACTTGTTTGGCGGTCAAGACTGCATAGGACAGTGCTTCTACCCACTTGGTGCAATAGTCGATGGCGACGAGGACGAAGCAACGCCCTTTAGTGCCTATCGGGTTGACTTTCCTGTTGACGTCGATGCCCCAGGTCGAGAATGGACAGGGTGATGTCATGGTGTATAAAAGAGATGATGGTATGTGTTGTATGTTGGCAAAGATTTGGCTATTATGGCAATGTTTGATATAGTTGCGGCAATCGGCTTCCATGGTGGTCTAGTAGTAGCCTAACCAAATGATTTTTCGGGTCAGCATCATTGCGCTCATGTGGGGGCCACATTCTACGTCGTGGACCTCGCCCATAAATTTTTTGGCTTTGTGATGGTCAATGCAAAGGAGGAGAATCCCTTGGGGTGTTCTTTTGTATAATTGTTCTTGGTTTATCACGAATTGTGATGCAAGTAAACGGATGGCTCTTTGTCCTCTTGTATCAGAGTTGGGAGGGAACTCGTTTTTGGTTTTGTAGTTGAGGATGGCTTGGTACAAAGGTTCATCATGGTTTTCCTCGTCGTTTTTTTATGGCACAGACGTGATCTGGCTCGCTCCTTCTCTCGACACATATGGGCATCGATGTCATGTCGTCAGGTATGTTGACGAGTGCGGCAAGTTTTGCCAGGGCATCCGCAAATTGATTTTCCTATCGTGGCAAGTGGAAGTAGTCGACTTGGTCGAAGAACTCGGCCTCTTGATTGATTTTTGCTCAGTAGGGAGCTAAGTTGTCACTTCGGATTTTCCATAATTCGGACACCTGATTGATGATGAGTGAGGAATCGCTGTGGACCCTCAGTCTCTTGATGCCAAGTGTTATGGCTGCTTGTAGGCCGATGAGGCATCCTTCATATTCTGCGGCATTGTTGGTGACCGCGAAGTCTAGTTTGACCGAGATCGGAACATGTTCTCCCTCTGGTGATATTAGAAGAATTCCTGCCCCGAAGCCTCTCATATTAGATGCACCATCCAAGTATAGGTCCCATGCGTCGGAGTCGGCACAAAGGATGTCTTCGTCGGG
This sequence comes from Silene latifolia, assembly GCF_048544455.1. Classification (NCBI taxonomy): domain Eukaryota; kingdom Viridiplantae; phylum Streptophyta; class Magnoliopsida; order Caryophyllales; family Caryophyllaceae; genus Silene; species Silene latifolia. The sequence continues at coordinate 312,714,669 of NC_133537.1, forward strand.
AAGTGACCATGTGTCGATCGTTGGATCCTCGTTGACGGGATTTTCTGCTAGGAAATCGGCGACTGCCCTTCCCTTGATAACCTTGAGGGGTACGAACTTGAGATCAAATTCGGATAGCATGAGTGTCCATCTAGACAGCCTTCCGTTTAGTAAGGGTTTTTCAAAGATGTATTTGACCGGGTCCATATTGGAGTAGATGTGAACCGTGTAGCTGAGCATGTAGTGCCGAAACTCCTTTGTTGACCATACTAGGGCAAGGCATGTCTTTTCCAGTTGGGTGTACCTTGTTTCATACTCAATGAACTTTTTACTGATGTAGTAGATGGCTCGTTCTTCGCCGTCGACTATTTGCGCTAGCATAGCTCCCATGGCTGTGTCGGTGACAGTCAGGTATAGGGATAAGGGAATTCCTTATTGTGGTGGCATGAGGACGGGAGGTTTGGATAGATTTTCTTTATCCTGTCGAAGGCCTTTTGACAGTTGTCGTCCCAATCGGTGTGATCGGAGGCGCGAAGCTTCTTGAAGATTAGTTCACAAATCATTGTGAGTTTAGCTATGAAGCGGCTGATGTATTGAACCTGACCGAGAAATCCCTGAATCTCCTTCTCGTTCTTAGTCCGAGGCATTTGTTGAAGGGATTTGACTTTGGTTGGATCAATCTCAATGCCTCTTTTGCTTATGACATGTCCCAGGAGCTTTCCGGAGGTGACCCCGAATGCACATTTCTGAGGATTCAGTCTCATGTTATATTTCCGCGGACGAGCAAAGAATTTCCGGAGGGCATTGATATGGCCGTCTCGTTCCTTGGATTTGATGATCATGTCATCGACATATACCTATACCTCCTTGTGCATCATATCATGTAAGAGAGTGGTAGCGGTTCTTTGATAGGTTGCTCCAGCGTTGATGAGGCCGAAAGGCATGACCGTGTAGCAGTATGTACCCCACTATGTAGTGAATGCAGTCTTGTGCATGTCTTTCTCAGCCATTTTGATTTGGTTGTACTCAGTGTACCCATCCATGAATGATAGGAGGGCGTGGTCGGCTGTATTGTCCACCAGGATGTCAACATGTGGCAAAGGGAAGTCGTCCTTTGGACTTGCTTTGTTCAGATCCCTGAAGTCGACGCAAACCCGAATTCTTCCGTCTTTCTTGGGCACAGGAACAATGTTGGCCACCCAGTCAGAGTATCCAGACACTTTGATGAACCCGGCCTTGAACTGTTTATCCACTTCTTCTTTGATTTTCAAGGCCCATTCAGGGCGCATTCGGCGCAACTTTTGCTTTACGGGTTTAGCATCGGGCTTAATGGGTATCTTGTGCACCGCAATCTCCCTATCGATCCTAGGCATGTCTATGTAGGACCAGGCGAATACGTCCTTGTATTTGTGTAGGAGGTCAATGAACTGTTGTCTTTCCGAGGGGTCAAGGGTTGTCCTTATCCTAAGTTCTTGAGGTGTGTCGTCGGTCCCTACATCAATAGGTTCGGTCTCCTCAATGATAGGGGTCCTGGTTTTCCGTTTTTCAAGTTCTTTGGCTAGGTGAGGTGGGTAGTCACTCAAGTCAAATTCCTCATAGTCATTCATAATTGCATTGCAGTTAAATTGAGATGAGTCATAAGCAAACTTAGCGTTCATTAAGTCGACCTGAGCGAAAAGCTCGGATAGGAAAGACATCTCATGGGCAACCAGAGACGACACAGCAGAGGAGGTGGTCCCTGGAACAAGCTCCAGGTTGTCACCTTCCATGGGAGTGGGGATGACCCTAGTTGACTCAGCCTCTGAAGCAGCCACAAGTTTGTGATAAAACAATGGGAAGGGGACTTTTACTGGGATATCAGGAGTGCTAGGAGCTAAGACAGACTCTGACTCCGACTCAGACTCGGACTCTTCTTCACTTCCCTCTTTGAACATAGATCCTTCTCCATTTGTAATCTTGAGAATGCGGCCTTGACGATCGGTCCACTTGACGGTTTTCCTCCAGCCTTGTGTAGCTTTCTCTGGGTCAGTATCAGAGATTAGGGCGGTGGGGTCAAACTGGTTGTCCTTTAGGGCGATGTTGATGATGTCCTCATAGTCGAAGTGCTTGATGTTGTCTTCTCCGAAGAGGAGAGTGACAACTTGTCCGTCGAGGCATGGGGTCAACTCAGATTTGGTTGTTGTAGCTTTGGTGTTGCCGGGGATGAAGTTGAAGTCTTGAAAGACTTCTACACCCGGGTGTCTGACCTTGGCCACGGAATCATAAATCGGCTCCGGAAAGCCATGATAGAGCACGGACTCTTCCTCGGGGACAAAGTATCCATTGAGGGTCAAATGATAGGGACGGAGAATAACTTCGTGCTTCTTGCGCTTCCGTATTAGGAGGTTCATCTCGTGGATGTCTTCGTCAGTAGGTTCATAGCCTAGCCCTAAGGGGATGTTGGGGACCTTAGCCTGTTTCAAGGCAGGTAAGGTGCTCTTCAGCGGATTGAGGGGTAGACCCGGGAAGTAACCCCGGCACATCAGAATGCGGTTGACTGTGAGGTTGGCAAACGGGTCACAATCAAAAGGTGTTGATTCGTTGGTTAGGGCATTCACAGCTTGGAATCCCCACATCTCACTGTCGTCCTCCTCAATGGCTTGGGAGGCTATTCCCTTTTTCATGACGGCTTTGATTGGGGAAACGGGAATTGTGATCATTTTCCCGTTAAGGGGGGCCCTGATTTTCCGATGAAGGGTTAAGGTAACTGTTAGGCCTGGAAATCCGCAGACCTCCCTGATCAGTATCTCATCTTAACCTGACTATCAGGCTGTCAGGACGTCAGGCTATCAGAAAACATTAAGATAGGCGCCAGGCCATGGAGAGGACAACGGTCAAAATATCAGGACGATATCAGACCAGAAACTCGCGTTATAAAAGGAATATACACGCAACATTGAATGGAAAGATCTCGCAGTAAATGCAGCAATTAAGGGAATAATATTGTCAATTATTACGGGCAATTAAGGAGAATAATCCGCATTAATTCCAGCATTAGGCGGCCGTTCAGCTAGAGCTTATATAAGGAACATTTGGGAAACATTTTGGAGATTATCATCACAAGACAAAGCATACTCCTACGCATACAATACTTAGAGAAATACTACAAATATTGTCATTATCATACTTTTACTCTCCCAATTACATAGTGAAATCCTCTCCTGGCTTGGTGCCCGTGGTTTTTTCCAATTCAAGGGTTTTCCACGTACAAAACTCTTTGTTTTATTGTTGTTATTTTCATTATATTTATAGCCCTATATCTGACCCTGACGACCTGACTAACGGACCATATAGAGCTAGTTAACCCTACTCAGCTCTACCCTGACCTGATTTCGCCTTGCGCAAAATCCACACAAAAAAATTAGCGCCCACCGTGGGGCATCTAGCTCTTTAAATCCTTTTTTCTCATCTTACAAAAACTCAAAAATCCTACAAAAATGGCCCAGCCTACCATTGAGGAGCAATTGAATGCAGCTCTCCAGCAAATCGCTGAGTTGGAAAGCTTGAAAGAAAAAGTAGCCCAAACTGAAGCAGAAATCCTACAACTAAGAGAATCTGAGTCAGCTCTGAAACAAAAATTAGAGAAAACCCAAGGAGCAAGCTCTAGATTCCAACCAGGAACCCCAATTGCATCAATCATCAAAAACATCGATTTCTTCAGTTTTGGGAGCCCAAGTGGTTCAAAATTCATTAATGTTGATGATGACGGTGCCAAAGAATGACAATGAAAAACCTGATGAATCTGCAGCAGCCATCATGATGGTAGTGGTTCAGGAGATCAAGAAACTCAATGAAAAATTTTATAAGATACCTGGAGTACCTGCCAACATGGAGGAAGCTGCTCCTGACAGTTATGCTGATTTGCCTTTCATAGACGATATAGCAAAAGTAGATTTACAAAAGAAGTTTGTGGTCCCATCCATGAGGGTCTATGATGGAACCACGGATCCACAAAATCACGTGGCTCTCTATAAACAAAAAATACTGGTTGCATCTATCCCCAGCGAATTTAGACAAGTTTGCATATGTAAGGGATTTGGAACGACCCTGACCGTCCCTGCTCTGCAATGGTATATCAACCTGCCAACTGGGAGCATCCATTCCTTTGCCAACCTGATCAACAGCTTCAACCAGCAGTTTGCGAGTATCAGAGAGTTGGAGAAACGATCCAGTGACCTTTACCGAATCAGACAGAAGCCTGATGAAACTCTCGGGACATTCCTTGCAAGATTCATCAAGGAGAAGGTATCCATTCCCAGATTTGATGTTGGAACAGCAGTCGAGGCATTCAGGCAGGGGTTGCTACCATATAGTGACTTGTACAGCGAGCTCACTAAGTATCCCTGCCATACCTTTGAGGACGTCCAGGCCAAGACTCTTGCCTTTATCAGGCTAGAAGAAGATAAAAGCTATAAAATTGGATCACCCAGTGGACCAAAGGATTACGAAAGGAGCAGTAGAAAGAGCAATAAAGGAAACAACTATAGGCCTACTCCATATTCCAGGCCAGATTAATCAGAAGTTAACCTAGCTCATGAGTATCAAGGTAAGGTTAAAGTTTATCCACCTATTTTCGAACATAACTTCAGTGTTGATATTGCAGGATTAATCCAGAGACTTGACAATATGGGATCAGCAGTCAGATGGCCCAGGAAGTCGGAAAATCCCAACCCCAGAAGGGACAATTCCAAATGGTGCGAATTCCACATGACATTCGACACACGACGGATGACTATTTCACCCTGAGGAAAGAAGTGGCTTATCTGCTGAAATCCGGATACCTAAAGGATCTGGTCAAGACGAAAGGCAGGAATGCGAACCAGGGCAAAGAGGATCAGGAGCACAAGCAGGATCGCAGCCTACCTCCACCACCTCCAATATACGAAGTAAAATTCATATCTGGTTGATCAGAAATCTATGGCCTGACCAGTTCAGCGGCAAAAAGATAGCCAGGACGCCAAGGACTGTCTCACCCTACAAACCAGACCATATCCCAACAATCACTTTCAATGATTGTGACCTGGTAGGTATTCCTGATGTTCATCATGATGGCCTGGTAATTTCTATGCAGATTGGAACCGCCACAATGAGAAATATCCTGGTAGATAGAGGCAGCTCAGTAAACCTGATCATGCTTGACGTGCTGAAAGCCATGAAGATCAACGAGGACCAAATCACTAAAAAATCCAGTGTCCTAGTAGGATTCAGTGGCGAAACCAGGAGCACTCTAGGAGAAATCCACCTCCCAACTTACGTTGAAGGAGTCTCATCTTATGAGAAATTTGGAGTCCTTGATTGCCTGTCATCTTACAACGCGATCTTCGGTAGACCCTGGATTCATAATGTCAGTCGTACCATCAACCTATCACCAGTGTATCAAGATACCAACAGAATGGGGCATAACCACAATCAAAGGGGATCACAAGGCAGCCCAGGAATGCTACACAATAGCTTTGAAGCCTTCCAAGGCAGGTAAGTCCCTTGCATAGCAATTACAGTACCCTATCAGGAGAACTTATGTAGCACCTCCCAGAATGGAAATATATCAAGTAATTTTGGACCTTGAGTACCCTGACAGGTATGTTTTGGTAGAATCTGACGCCCCAGATAGTGTCAGGCCTGAACTGGAAAAGTTCCTTAAAAATAAATCATCTTGGTTTGCTTGGTCACATTTTGATATGACTGGAATTAGCGCTGATATAATTACGCATAAACTCAAAGTTGACCCATCTTTTAAGCCTGTACAACAGAAAAGGCGAAAATTTGCAGCTGAAAGAAATACCATAATTAACGAGGAAGTAGAGAAACTCTTGGATATGGGAATGATCAGGGAAGTAATATACCCTGAGTGGCTGGCTAACGTGGTTGTTGTACAGAAAAAGAATGGAAAGTGGAGAATCTGTGTAGACTACAATGACCTGAACAAAGCTTGTCCCAAAGATCCATTTCCTTTACCACATATTGATGCCATAGTAGACGCCACATCAGGCCATGAAATGCTGACATTCATGGACGCTTCCAGTGGATTCAATCAAATAAAGATGCACCCTGCTGACCAGGAGAGTACCGCATTCATTACAGACCCCAGGCATATACTGTTACACTGCAATGCCTTTCGGCCTGAAGAATGCAGGGGCAACGTACCAGCGTCTGGTCAACATGATGTTTAAAGACCAAATAGGTGATATTATGGAAGTATACATAGACGACATGGCGGTAAAATCTAAAAATGCAGAAGATCACGTGAAGCATTTGGAAATAGCATTCGAAATATTGGAGAAATACAACATGAAGCTCAATCCTGCAAAATGCCACTTTGGAGTCTCGGCAGGCAAATTCCTTGGATACATGGTCACAAAGAGAGGTATAGAAGCCAGCCCTGAACAGATAAAAGCTATCCTGGAACTGCAGTCACCCAAATCTGTCAAGGATATTCAAAAATTGACAGGCCGGGTAGCTGCCCTGAACCGTTTCATATCGAGATCCTCTCAGAGATGGAAAACATTTTACAATCTCCTCAGAAAGAATAAACAGTTTCAATGGACGGATGAACATGAGACAGCCTTTCAAGACTTGAAATCTTATCTATCATCTCCACCCTTACTGGCTAAACCAGAAAAGGGAGAACCCCTGTCAGTATACTTATCCATATCGACACAAAGATCTGGCAGATCCTAGTAAAAGAACAGGATGGCCAACAACACCCTGTTTATTACGTAAGTAAAAGCCTGCTGGATGCTGAGATGAGGTATGGACTACTTGAGAAATATGTTTTAGCTTTGATTATGTCATGTACTAAATTGCGACCTTATTTTGAAAGCCACCCCATTATAGTCAGGACCAACTTACCCACAAAATCTGTCCTACGTAAGCTTTGAACTATCGGGCGGGATGGCCAAATGGTCGGGCAAATTAGCACGCACGATATCTCCTTTGAACCCAGGGCAGCGATTAAATCGCAGGCCCTAGCAGACTTTGTGGCTGACTTTAGCCCTAACCTGGAACTTGACCTGAAAAAAGAGGTCAACCAACTAGAAAATAAAACCCCAAAGCAAGAATGGACCCTGTTCATAGATGGGGCATCCAACGCCAGGGGGACAGGGTTAGGATTAGTGCTTAAATCACCACAGGGAGATATGATAGCACAGGCTATAAGCTGTGAGTTCAAAGCTACAAACAACGAAGCAGAATATGAAGCTCTGATAGCATGGTTAAAGGTATGTCTAGACCTCGGTGTTCAAAACCTAAAGGTAAAAACTGATTCACTCCTAATTGCTAATCAAATAAAGGGAATTTATACGGCTAAGGATGCAAAAATGATTTCGTATTTAAAATATGCAAAAAACCTTACCGCTAAATTTGCTTTATTTGACATAGATTAAATATCAAGAGACCTGAACACCCAGGCTGATGCTTTGGCTAGCCTAGGTTAAAATTTTACCCCTACAGTTTTTAACAATATACCAATTGTTCATTTATTAGAGCCAGCCATCAGCAAGCCTGAACAAGTCAGACCTGTCAATCAGGATAATAACTCTTGGACTAAACCCTATTATGATTGGTTTCTCCGAGGAATACTGCCTCAGGGCAGACATGAGGCAAGGGCTTTTAAAATTAGAGCTTCAACTTATGCTATCATCAATAACACTTTATTCAAGAGATCGCAGGCTGGACCCTACCTGAGATGCTTGGAGCCTAATGAAGCCAAACTAGTATTTCAAGAAATACACGATGGACACTGTCGCAACCACAAAGGAGGAAAGAGCCTGGCAAGCAAAGTTCTCAGGACAAGCAGCACATCTTGGCCTACACCGAGGGTGATGCCTGGAATACTCTTCAAAATTCAAAGCTTGCCAAATTCATGCACCAATCATACATCAGCCATCTGAACTCCTTCACTCAATTTCTGCACCCTGGCCATTCATAAAGTGGGGCATGGATATTGTGGGAAAACTGCCCGTAGCTCCAGGACAAAAAGTATTCATGTTGGATATGACTGATTACTTCTCCAAATGGATCGAGGCTGATCTTTCAGGCAAGTAACTGAAAAGGAAGTAATATCCTTCATCAGGACAAATATCATCTGCAAATATGGAGTCCCGTCAGAAATAGTATGTGACAATGGAACCAAATTTGTGGGGAAAAAGACCCAAGCATTTTGCCAAGAATGGAATATCAACCTGGTAACGTCAACTCCTAGATACCCAAAAGCTAATGGCCAGGCTGAATCAAGCAATAAAGTAGTCATAAGCTGCCTAAAAAAGAAGCTAAAAAGAAGACGAGGTAGATGGGCTGAAGAACTTCCATTAGTACTATGGGCAGACATAACAACTCCAAAGACATCAACAGGCCAAACACCTTACTCTCTGGTGTACGGCTGTGAAGCTGTCATTCCTGCAGAAGTACGAGTACCAACATCAAGGTACAGCCTAAATAATGTTGAGGCAAATAGAGACCTGATGCAAGATAACCTAGTTCTAACAGAAGAGCTAAGAGACGCTGCCAAGATTAGAATGACGTCATACCAACAAGCAGTTGCCAGGACTTACAACAAAAACGTCAAAATCAGAGTCTTTAAAGAAGGAGACCTCGTTTTACGCAAAGTTTTTCCAAATAAAAAAGAAAAATCAGCAGGCAAGCTGGCCCCCACATGGGAAGGCCCTTACCTAATTGATTCAATTATTGGACAAGGAGCATACAGGCTCTAAACATTAGAATGAGAAATGATCCCAAGATCCTGGAATGTAACTGATGCGTGTCCTAAATATGATATTTTACACCCTATTTTACACGCATTTCAGAGCTCAATTATGTAGTTTATGCTACTATTTTCCCTATTTCCGTCTACTTTCGTGTTTTTGTATAATATTGCAGAAATATGAAGAATTCAGCGGAAAATGAGCCGAATCCGTCCCCGGGTATTTATCATAGGACCTGACATGAAGTAGTGACTTGAGGAATGAGCTTGGTGCGCGTTTCAAGGCCTAAAGATAGCAAAAGCATGGGTGCGTACGAGTTTAACAAGCAAAGAAGCACTTCACGATATTGCAGCCTGCTTCAGATGGCAATATCTCGAGTTCTAAAGCTGATAATCAAGTGATTCCAATTGGAGGTGAAATCTTATCCTCTTAGCTTTCCAACGCCATGTATAACGCCTGATTTGATCAAGTAACGAAGAAATGGAAGCTGCTTTAAGATCGGTGCGCGCTGCAGAATTCGTCAGAATGCATTACTGTACAGCACCCTTTGTCGATCGACTGAGGCCTTTGGTCGATCGACCAGAGCGCGATTATCAGAGGCTACTGTACAGTGGAGGTTGGTCGATCGACTGGACTATGTGGTCTATCGACCACCCCTCGACTCTGACGCAAATTAATAACGAGAACTAGAAAGTCCAATTGTAATTAGTTTTTAGGTTTTTGCGTGACATCTCTATAAATAGGACCTCGAACATCAGTTTTGAGGAGGCATTCAGTAGGGGTTAATCCCATCTATTGATTTGACTTTACTGTTTAGATCCAATTATAATTAGTTTAGTTTTCAATAAAGTTCTCCTTTTTGCAATCTGATTCTTCCTGCCTTTCTTTTATTCGGTATTTCTGCTCTTTATTCCAGTATTATTTCAATTCATTCAGTAGTTAGGTTGTTAGTTTAGATCCCAACCCTTTAATTCAATTGTTGTAATTTATAATTCAAGTAGTTTAGTTATGCCTTCGCTATTCGTTTTTATCGCTTTATTAGTCGTAGTTAGAATTGATATGCGTAGCTAGAAACCCTGTGCTAAGATGTGAAGGGACCTGCGGCGAAGACGATGTAGATTAGTAGACCTGATGTCGGCCTTTGGTCGATCGACTGGATTAGTCAGTCGATCGACTGGACCCGTTGGTCGATCGACTGGTTTAGTTGGTCGATCGACTGACGCGCGATAGATTAGCACCGTTTCAATGTTTTAATTGCAATATTTGACAACGAGACCGAGAGGAGACTTGTTAATTACTTAGGAATTGACCGACCCAGAAGATCGAGCGATAGGGAAGGAAAATTGACTAAATTGAAACGCCTAAATTTTACTAAGATCGAAAGATAAGTAAAGGTTAGGCATTAGGAATCACTTTTCAGGGCGAGAGCTAGTATTAGTGAGACCTAGGGACCAGTAGCATAGGCTGAGAGGCGCTACTAGTTAAGTATGGACCGAGAGGACTTCTTATTTTCCCACCTATCGTGATTATTCAGACTTACTTAGGAACCCATCGTCGTAGTTGCAGTGAACCGACCGTCTTAGCATTCTTTTTATTATTGTCTACTCCTGTTTTTATTACTTGCCTTTTATTTATGCATTTAGACTTAGATATAATCCACTCCAAACCCCCCCCCCCCCCCCAGAAACTCATAGACTGAAATAAGACAATTAGAACTCCCTACCTCCCTGTGGTTCGACCCTGCTTACCGCTAACTTCTGTTAGTAGTAATTAGGTTTATAAATATTATTTTTGATACTCACATCGACAGGTATCAGTAACCCATTTAAAATTATTCCATATGTAAAGATCAGATCAGGCTATAATCAGGTATAAACTCAATCACTACTCAACCTGATGTGCTACCTGAAAAACTACGTGTTTTACATGCCTTGTATGCAACTCATATCTATGTATTCAACTAACCCATTTATTCACTTCTTGAATCCTGAACAATTATACATGATAAATGATTGTACGCATAAATATTCGGATTGAGGGCTACTCTACTATATATTTCTGAAACAAAACTTTGCACTTAACTGTGCCTAACGAGTTGGTAACCACCACCAGATACAGTAAATGTCAGAACCAATCAGGCACGAAATAATTGCCTGACCTGACTAGGTTTATTACCACGGATTACAACCGGCTGGACACAGCAAGACAGGTGCAAGGGTGTTCTCTCCCAACCACTTAGTCTAAATGCCCTCCTGACAGGCCGAATACCAAGCCCTCCAGCTAGGCAGGGGACATAAGCCCTCCTGACAGGCCGGTTTTCCCACCCCTTCAACCATTATAGCAAAAAACTATACTTGGTTGAATTACTCACGACGGTTCAAATGACAAGATAAATCAAAAAATGCTTTGCAGGTTAACCAAACACAAATTTCTACAGGACCATCAGGATGGAAAAAAAGAAAAACTCACAGGCTCAAGCAAAAAAGCAAAATCAGCCAAAAAAGGCCACCATGACCATATCAATAAAGCCCTTACTCCTGGGGCAAAGGCGCCAAAATATTCATAAAAGTCAGGGATAGTCTCCCTGACCTGGACAAAGACAGAAAAATAAAATAAAAATTGTTCGCCCAGGGACATCCCCCCTGGATGGGCCAAATATCAACTAAAGAAATCAAATTACTGCTTCTCCTTAGAAACAGTACCAGCACTCCCACTCTTAGCCGAATCAGCATCAACGTCCTGCTCCCCTAGAGAATCAACCTCCTATTCATTTCCCATGTTATGCAGGTCAGGATACTTTGAAGCAGCAAAAGCCATCTCAGCTTTAGGGTTCCACTTCGCCCTGGCCTCGACAGGCTCTGACATAACAGCAGCCCTCCCCTTAATATAGAAATAAAGGGAAGCATCATCTAGCTTGAACTCCAGGTCATCCCTCTCCTGGGTGAGCTCCTCATTCCTGGCCAAAGCTTCCTGCAAAAGCCGCTTACTTGAATTTGCCTCAGCCTTAGCAGCATCTCTCTCAGCCTGCGCCCTCACCAAGTCAGCAGCATTAGCAGCCAGGTCAGCCCGTGCAAAATCCAACTCAGACTTCAGCCTATCATAATATGATCTCATCAGATCAATCCTGGCTACCAAAAAAGTAGCCTGATGGGCGTTATGGAGACAGGTCGCAGCACCCTGACCAAAAATAGGATGAAGAATATGAGTAATATACCCCCAATAATAAAAACTGCCCAAACAAAATACACATAAAAATTGTTCCATGCTACCTCCCTTACAGCAGCCAGGGCACCCGCCAAAAGGCTGACTAAATGATCCACTGAAGCAACCGCCTGAGTAGCAGTCTCAACAGGGTCAAGGGTGAGCATGACATCGATTTGAAGAAAGATAATCCCCGATTTTTACCCTGGCGACCTCCATATTGTCCACCCATGCCTTCACTTCGATCTGGGGCGTAAATGTCAACATCTTCAATTTTTTTTTTTTTTGGTCGCTAAACTTGTTTCAACGATAGGGCAGCAGCATGAGTGACCTTGGGAGCATCAGGTTGTTCAGTCAAATCTATAACAGGTTCAGCATCTCCGCTTCCCTGGGAACCTTCCTCCTTGATCTTAGCCAGCCTGGCTGAAAGGTCAGCCATACGAAACCTGGCAAGGCGAGTAGATGACCTGGTGGCTACAACACGAAACACTATATTAGCAATATAAATTAAACATCACCAGGAAGCCAAAGTAAGAAGAAAAAAGAAATTAAGATAGACTTACTGCCTGAAGTAGCTAGTGGCACTAACAGCCCCAGAAGGTTTAGCCACCCTGGCGGCACCATCAGCCTTCAAACAGCAAGGGAGATGGCCAACCCCACAACAGAGTGGCCAAGACCTCTCCAAAGGAGGAATAGCAAGGAAAGCAGAAATATTGGCAGTGGGATACTCAGTTTCAGTAACCCAATCATCAATTGCACGCATAAAAGGTATAATTCAATATGAATTTCATTTTATTTTTTACTAACAAGTAAAACATGCAGGACAAAAGAAAAACTAAGAAACTCACCAGCAACGCAAGCTTGGTAATTTAAATACGCCAGGTCGGGACCCACAGAATTAGTCATGACAAACATGTACCCAGCAGCCCAGCCTTTATCATGGCCGCTATCCAGATTGCTCAAAAGGGGAGTAGTAGAAGCCCTGACCTTAAAACTTATACGGCCAGGACTATTAGTTTTGACAGCATAACAAGCCTTCAGATCATCAAGGGAAAACGAGATATTGTGCTTTTTACAGAGATACTCAATGGAACACACAACCTTCCACACCATAGGCATCAGCTGATAAGATGGAACACCAATCTCCTTAATAACCTCAACCATAAAAGGAGAAAAAGGAAGCTTACAACCTGCCCTGAAAGCCCTGGGGTCATGAATGCGAACCAACCAGACAAGCCCGGTCGGCCCGATCGGAGAATTCTCGGGGATCCGGACTTCAAAGATCGCAGGATGATCCCCTTATCCTTCAACACCTTCTTAAACTCAGGCTTCAAACGATTTGCAAGAGACTGATCATCCTTCAAAGCCTTCGTAGGCTTGAACTGGAAATCACCATGAAAGATTGAGATCATCTCCAGTGGAGAATCACCCGGATTATTAACCGTAGAAGGTTGGGCAGCAGAGGAAACAGGCAAATTCTCAGAAGAAGTTTCTTCAGGATTCTGGGAAGGAGGAGTTGCAGGAGTCGCTGCCCTGGTAGACTTCTTTTTTGCGGCCATATTTGAGAAATTATGAAAATTAATTGAAGATTGAAGAACTGGGAATTAAGGAAATTAGAGAGAAAGATTATTAAGAGAGAAATAAGAAAGATTATTTTGGTGGAGTTCAACTCAATGAAGCGAACAGGTATTTATAGTGGAGTAAATTAGGGTTTCAACCGCAAGAAAATGGATAATCATTAAGGAAGTTGCAGTAAAACCCACACGCGTCATAAACTGCAGTAAGTAGCCATTACAGGAACTGACTAGGCATAACTTAACTGTTGGGTAATTTTTTTGAGATTAAGGTTATCTCCTCATTTTCGTCCTGACACACTGAAAATAAGGAGATAAGGGGCAATTGCTAGGCCTGGAAATCCGCGGACCTTCCTGATCAGTATCTCATCTTAACCTGACTATCAGGCTGTCACGACGTCAGGCTATCAGAACACATGAAGATAGGCGCTAGGCCATGGAGAGGACAACGGTCAAAATATCAGGACGATATCAGACCAGGAACTCACGTTATAAAAGGAATATACACGCAGCATTGAATGGAAGGATCTCGCAGTAAATGCAGTAATTAAGGGAATAATATTCTCAATTATTACGGGCAATTAAGGAGAATAATCCGCATTAATTCCAGCATCAGGCGGCCGTTCAGCTAGAGCTTATATAAGGAACATTTGGGAAACAGTTTGGAGATCATCATCACAAGACAAAGCATACTCCTACGCATACAATACTTAGGGAAATACTACAAATATTGTCATTATCATACTTTTACTCTCCCAATTACATAGCGAAATCCTCTCCTGGCTTGGTGCCCGTGGTTTTTTCCCATTCAAGGGTTTTCCACGTACAAAACTCTTTGTTTTATTATTGTTATTTTCACTATATTTATAGCCCTATATCTGACCCTGACGACCTGACTAACGGACCATATAGAGCTAGTTAACCCAACTCAGATCTACCCTGACCTGATTTCGCCTTGCGCAAAATCCACACAAAACAGTAACTACCTTGACGGTGTGAATCCAGGGGCGTCCCAGAAGCATGTTGAAGGAGGCGTCGATATCGACTACATGAAAACTGGTTTGCCTTTCTAAAGGTCCACTTGTAACGGTTAGGGTGATAAGCCTCGCAACCTTACGTTGAGTGTCGTCATAAGCGCGCACTAGTTGATTAGTTAGGACTAAATCAGTTTCTTTGATACCCAGTTTATGAGCCATTTTGAGGGAATGACATTAATCGCAGATCCGTCATCCACTAGGACCATTGGCACATTCTTTTTTAGGCACTGCACGGTGATATATAGGGCTGGGTTATGGTTGTCTCCGAATGAAGGGATATCATCATTAAAGAAGATGATCGGATTATTCAAGTCGGGGACATCCCTTGTCATGTGTACTATCACTTCTTCAAGAGAGGAGGTAGAGGCAACATTCAGTTTTCCCAAGGCTTGCAGTAGAGTTTGCCGATGCTCGAAGGATGTAGCAATCAGTTGCCAAATTGAAATTTCGGCTTTTGCTTTTTGCAGTTGTTTGAGGATCGAATTTTTTGGAGCCCTTGGTTGGGTGTCCGTGTCCGGGACGACTTGGTCATTCGTGGTTGGAACAATTGTTGAATTGTTCAAGTTTTGATAGGGGCGTGCGGACCGGGTAAGATGACCGATCTCTTTTGCCTGTTTCCCCTTTCCCGGGACCATATAAACATCCTCAGTGTCGTCTCTCCAGATACCATTGACTTCAGGATCTCGAGGGTACCTTGGAGGGGTATTCCTTGGTGGGTAGTTTTTGTGAGGGATGTTTTTGTGAGGGTAATTTTTGTGAGGGTAATTTTTATGAGGGTGATTATTGTGGGGGTGATTGTTGTGGGGTGCGTGCCAGAATGGTCGCGGGAGCAATCCTTCTTGGTGAGGGTAGTTTTGGGTGGTTGGAGGACCCTCCCTCGGGCGTGGTGTTGGAGGATTGAAAATCAATCGGCGGTAAGCGTCGTCAAGTCGAGTAATCCTTTAGGAGAGACTGGCTATAGCCTCCTCAACTTGTTGGAACATGGCAAGCATGTTTGCGGCTCTGAACATAAATACCCCGTCCGAGGCATCCTTCTCCAAGGCATTCACCTCATCATCAATTGGTAAGATGAGGTGTGAGCAATATAAGGTTGGCTCGTCATCGGAGATAGCATGGATTCCCAAAGGGTTTGTCTTGTTGTTTGGGTTTGTCGGTAGAGGCAAAGGTAATTCCTCTTTCTCGATCATGTCCTGAATGACGTGTTTGAGCTTAAAACATGTTTCCGTGTCATGACCTTTCCCTCGGTGGTATTGGCAGTAGGCATTAGGATTCCAGAAACGAGTCTTCTTAGCCTCAGATGGATCCGGAGTGGGTCCGATTGGTTGTTATTTCCCTTGGTCCATTAGCCTTTTTAGGGCGCTTCCATAAGTTAACCCTAGGTTGGTGAACACTCTTTAAAGGCGCTCAGCTCTTTTCGCTGTTGGCTCGAGGAGGTTGACCTCGTCAATTTTGTTTGTTTGACAATAAGGGCGAGATCCGGTTGATATAGATCCCTGGTAGCCTCTACCGGCGTTTTTGGCTAGGACACCCTTTCGGAGGTCGTCTTCGATGCGGGTTCCAAGGATTTGCAGATCCTGGAATGTCTTGATGTTTTGGTATCTCAGTAAGTTGGCATATACCGGGCGGAGATTGTTGACAAATTTCTCTACCAAATTTGACTCACTTGGCTTGCTGACCAATTGAGTGCTTACTCTCCTGCAACGGGTTAGGAATTTCGTGAATCCGTCCTTATCATATTGAGTGAGGACCTCCAGAGTACGGGTGTTGGCCTGAATCTCGATATTGTCGGCGTATTGCTTAGAAAATTCAACTGCGACCTTATCCCATGTAGTGAGGTTCTTCGGGTCAAGGGAGTAGTACCATTGGCGTGGGATCGGTTCCAGAGACGATGGAAAGATCCGGGTGAAGAGTTCCTGTTTGACCCCTTTTATGGCCATATAGTCTTTGAAGGCTCGGATGTGATTAAGTGGGTCCTCTACTCCTTTGAATTTGGGCACATCAGTCAATGTAAAGTTGTCGGGTAGTTGATCCCCAACGGGTTCAAATCTTCGATTGTTTTCAAGGTGGATGTTGTTACCCCGGGATAGGAGTTGTTCTTCCAAGAGTTTGAGCCTTTTATCAGTTTCAGTCAAAGGCGGAGTGTTGTGTTCTCCAGTTTCCTTGTTTTCCAGAGTGTCGATACGGGTCTCGACACGGTCTAGAGTGACCTTGAGAGCAGTGAGCAGGCTGGCTAACTGAGCAGTTGTAACATCTCTGTTGTCATTGTTGTTGTTGGACAAAACTGGAGACGGGGCCATGGTTCTGAGGTAGAAAAATGGCTCACATTACATCTCAATCCGACACGGTTCAAGGACTGAACGCTGACAACACAAAGGACGGAACAAAGATCAGACTCAAGAAGACAAGGATGACTGTGCGTGGTACCTCGGTGCTGACTTGATTTATAACGTGACGGTGTTGACTGAACTTTTTGACTTGCGTCCAACGTAGTGGCGTTACGCCGTTGGACGAGTCTCGTGGTGAGACGACTCATAAGTACATTTGCTTCGGATCGATAGACACGAGGCGGAATTGGAATGGTGGACTGAAGTTTTTGAAAATAGAGATTTTCAAAAAGATTCGTTTGTCGCTTTTATGGACGGCTTCCGAAGAATAGGGATCTCCTAAATTCGGTCAGTTGAAGAGTTGTCTTAAGTTTGTTTTCAAAATACGGTTTGAGTTTGAGTCGGCTAGGAAAACAATGTACTGTTTCCAGAGATGGTTTTTGAAATTCAAAATTATATGTTTTGAAAATCGAGTTTCGAAATGTTTGACAAGGTCTCGGGGACGGTGTATGGTCCTCGGGATTTTGAAAATGTTTTGAAAAAGGGGTGTGTGCCTTTATCGGGTTTTAAATGAGCCATTGTCGGCGCGAGACGAGTTAAAATCCGTGTCTTGACGCGGCGATTATAACGGCGTAAAAAGGTGTTTTGAAATGGTTGTAGAAAACCGAGTTTGAAAATCGGCATTACGACGGCCTAGAAAGGCGTCTTGAAATGGTTATAGAAAACCGGGTTTGAAAATCGTCATTACGACGGCCTAGAAAGGCATGTTTAAATGGTTGTACAAAACCGATTTTGGCGTCATCCCGACGGCCTAGAAATGCATGTTGAAATGGTTGTAAAAAACCGAGTTCGAAAATCGTCATTACGACGGCCTAGAAAGACGTGTTTAAATGGTTATAGAAAACCGAGTTTGAAAATCGTCATTATGACGGCCTAGAAAGGCGTGTTGAAACGGTTATAAAAAACTGAGTTTGAAAATCGTCATTACGATGGCCTAGAAAGACGTGTTGAAATGGTTATAAAAAACCGGGTTTGAAAATCGTTATTACGACGGCCTAGAAAGACGTGTTGTTTGAAATGCAACGGTCGGCGAAAAACCGAGGTTTTGAAATGGCCATTGTAACGGCACGAAAGGGTGTTTTTGAAAGTTGAAAATAACGCGGAAGGACTTATGGTCACATAACACATAAGCACTCGCAGTTTCATTATATTATGCACAATGCTGAGACGAGTTTTGGCTTAAAGGGTGGGTGCCCAGACGGGTTTTCGAGAGGGATACCAATCAAATCAAAATGTGTAAGGAGGGTGCCCTAGCCTCGTGCTCGAAGGTGATGAAAGCTCTTTGACGAAATAGAAATGTTTATCGCCAACGGTATGCTTGACTCAATCGGGATTCGAAACGCGGGGATGAAAAAACTCACGCCGACGGGACAAGCCAATTGGTCGAAAAGGGTTAGGTTGTGGGCCCGGACAAGGAACCCGACTATGACCTTAATATCAATTAATGCATTTCAACCAAGACCTCGTTCGAGTCTCACCATCTAGGAATCATAAAGACACAAGTGTCCTAGTTTTCCCCAGCGGAGTCGCCAATCTGTGGACATGGCCCACCTGCGTATGCCCAGCCGATCTGTGGACAACGGCAGCGGTCTTTTTTAAAGCCACGCTCGGCGGCGTAAAAATGCTTTCGACCGGATCATTTTAGATCGGTCGGTTTCTTCTCGGCAAGGGTCTCGAAACGATGCAAGAGATGTTCGGAGTCGCCACCAAGCATTTGTGGGATGCTTGGAACCCGTTCGAATCCACTTTATACCTAGGTCAACCAAGGCAAAAAGCGGTGTTTGACGTAGGTACTAAAGATAAGGAATCGTCCCTCTAGCATCCTATCTCTAGAATGACTCTCGTACGCCCTGGATAAGGTCGTCCACTATCTAAAGTTTCTGAGTAAGAGGTGAAGGTACGTATTGGGAAGCCCTTTAATCGGACACCCAATCCCGCCCGTAGTAGCGGCCTCTACTGATCGATCTTGGTTGGTTAAATGCAAGAATTGATAAAACGGGTAAATGCATGAATGCGCATCCACTAGTTTAAACCTAACATGTGAGCTTTCTATGTCGGTTTGTTTAATTCAAGTATCAAATATTTGATGTCGAGTTGGATTTAATATTGATTTGTATGCAAGACGGAAATTAAACATCCATTTACCAAATTAGGTTTATGGTGCATAACGTGATCCATTTGTCTTGGTAAGACGTTTTGCAAATGTGGGGTAAAATGAGAAGATTCGTCATCTGATCCGTCCGGTATTCGGGTTAACCGAAGTCGGGATCGTCCTAGACAAATGCTGGAAGGGAAACAGATCCTGCACCAGGCAGCCATAACAGGCACAAGCCTATTGGCGATGCAAATGGGTCTGCCCTGGTTTGAAAATGGAAAAAATAAGTGGCCTGTTTAGGTGCGGGTCAACAGACGATGGAAAACGTCTTCTGACCATTGAAAGGGTTTGTAAAACGTATTGAAAAATGGGTGTTTAAACCCGTCTTAGTTTGAAAAGGGCATTTAGGCCGCTTTTGTGCTAATTTGAAGAACGAGACCTGAATAACCGTCATTGTTTTGATAATATTCAATGTCGGGTTCGGTTTTGCAAGCATGACATGAATAGTTTTGAAAATGATTATAAACTAATTATTTTAAGTTCATTTGATTATAATTAGTCAACATTCATCATCGTACTCGGGTTAAAATCCGACATTGTATGTAGAACCAAGGATGACTTTGTGTTGGTGACTAATACATTTGTATTGAAAATGTAAAGAAATAATAATGTCTTTAAAATACCCTTCAAGATGTAATGAAATGAAATAAAAGGCTTTAAAATACCTTTTGTAATGTGATTAACCAAATATTATCACCGAAACACGGATTAAACCGTCATGGTATTAGCAACCAAGGGTGAAAAATGTATTATGGTTAAAAACTTGTCATAAAAAAATGGTTTTAAATATTTGATATGGTAAAAACCGATTACAAATATGAAATGAATGTAAAGGGAAGAAGAGACCAAACATGGTTTGGATTTAAGGTGAGGGAACTTTTAGGCGCGAGCCTATGTGCTACATAAGTAGCCCCTGCCTCAACCAAAAACCCGGTTTTGGCTCATTCATCCTATGTTAGGACCATGTTATGCATGATTTAGCATGTTATAGTCATGAAACATATGAAAAACATGATAAAAGAAGATTTTTACACCCTCATACTTACATGCTAGGCTTGAGACGAGAAACCGACGAAAGTGTATCAACTTGTTTGGCCGGAAAACTCGGTTTGAAAACCATTTTAGCAAGTAAAAGAGTGTTTTTTAAGTTTAGTGATGGTGTAGTGGTCGAGATGGTCGATCAAGTGGTTTAATGCATGATGACGGTGCCAAACGATGTGTAAGGCTTGTGTTTACGATTGGTAGGTCGTAAACACGTATCGGTTGGTGACTTGAGAAGTCGAGTCTAGAATTTTAAGGGAGAGATGAGGGGGCGGACACTCGCGTAACTCTCAAATGGTGACATTTGAGGGGTATTTATAGAAAAATGGGTGGTTGTGTGTGTTTTGAGCGACGTGGCCGCATGGGCTGCTCAAAGAGGCGCGAGCCATCTCGCACGTCTTCGAGGTGTCTTGTCGCTATCACACAAGTGTAATCTTCATTTTTTCTATCCTAGGATTTGGAAGAACTTGATTTGTACTTGACCATTAGGGTTCTGGGAAATCTTAACATGGAAGCATTTGAAAGGTTTGTTTTTTGTGTTTGACTCGGGTTGACTCGTTGTTGAAGTCGGGATTTGAATTTTGAGTCGGTTTTTGGTCTGCTGTCGGTTTTGACTCTAATTAGTGTCATTGCGACCCCGTCGTCATGCATTAAACACTCCAGGTACTTTTGAAAAGTTTTGAATTGTTTTGTTTTTGAAATCGTTTTAAGTTTTTCGACGTATAGTTGTACACAAACTGTCGATTAAACGCTGCGATTCCTATGCATGTTGTAGTCCGATAATCATCGGGTGTTTGTTGGAGACTCAACAGATACTGGGTATCTACAATACCTCTCCGAGGTACCCTCGCGATCCCGAAATCAACGGTATCTGGAGAGGCAACGTGGAGGATGTCTACATCACTTTGGGAAAGGGCAAACGGGCAAAAGAGATAGGTCACCTTATCCGGTCCGGACGTCCCTAAAAGAATCCGAACAATTCAACAGTCGTTCCAACAACGAATGACCAAATCGTCCCAGACATGGAAAGTCAACCCAAGGTTCCCGAGAACTCAATCCTTAAATTACTGCGAAAGGCGAAGGCCGAAATTTCAATTTAGCAACTGATTGCCACATCCTTCGAACATCAGTAAGCTTTGCTACAAGCTTTGGGAAAGTTTACGGTTCCCTCTAATTCCTCCTCTGAAGAAGTAATAGCGCATATGTTAAGGGATTTCCCCGACCTGAGCAGCCCGGTCTCTCTGACGAAGATATCCCTCCATTCGGAGCCAATCATAACCTGGCCCTGTATATCACTGTACAATGCCTCAAGAAGAATGTGCCTATGGTTCTAGTGGATGACGGATCTGCGGTCAATGTCATTCCCCTCAACACAGCTCATAAACTAGGTATCAAAGAAGCTGACTTGGATCCAACTAATCAAGGAATACCCGCTTATGACAGTACTCGTCATAAACTCGCAGGACTTATCACCTTGACTATTGCAACTAGACCCCTGGAAAGACAAGCCAGTTTTCAGATGGTCGATATCGACGCCTCTTTCAACATGCTTCTGGGACGCCCATTGATTCACATCGCCAAGGCCGTCACCTCAACCCTTCATCAGAAAATCAGGGTCCCTTTCAACGGGAAAACAATCACAATTCCCGTCTCCCCGATCAAGGCTATCATGAAGAAGAGAATAGCCTCTCAGGTCATTTAAGAGGATGACAACGAAATGTGGGGATTCCAAGTTGTGAATGCCCCAACCGATGAATCAGTATCCTTTGATTGCGACCCGTTCTAGAACCTCACAGTCAATCGCATTTTTATACGCCAGGGTTATTTCCCGGGCCTACCTCTCAATCCGCTGAAGAGGACCTTGCCTCCCTTGAAACAGGCCAAGGTCTCCAACATCCCCTTTATGCTAGGCTCTGAGCCAACCGGAAAAGACATCCAGGAAATAAATCTCCTAATACGGAAGCGCAAAAAGCACGGAGTCATCCTACGTCTCTACCATCAGACTCTCAACGGATACTTCATCCCCGAGGGAGAATCCGAGCTCTATAACGGATTTCCTGAGCCAATCTATAACTCCGTAGCAAAGGTCAAACACCCGGGCGTAGAAGTCTTTCAAGACTGCTACTTTATCCCCGATAACACCAAAGTTGCGTCGACCAAATGTGAATTAACCCCGTGCCTGGACGGATATGCCGTCAGTCTCCTCTTCGGAGAAGACAATATCAAGCACCTCGGCTACGAGGACATCATCAACATCACTCTCAAAGACAACCAGTTCGATCCCACTGCCTTAGTCTCTGATAATGACCCATAGAAAGCTACACAAGGCTGGAGGAAAGTTATCAAGTGGACTGATCGTCAAGGCCGCATTCTCAAAATCATAACTGGAGAAGGCGCCATGTTCAAAGAGGGAAGTGAAGATGAGAAAGAGTCTGAGTCTGAGTCTGAGTCAGAGTCTGTCTTAGCTTCTAGCACTCTTGATGTCCTGGTCAAAGTCCTATTTCAACTTTTTTATCACAAACTTGTGGCTGCCTTAGAGGCTGAGTCAACTCGGGTCATCCCCACTCCCGCTTAAGGTAGCAACCTGGAGCTTGTTCCAGGGGCCACCTCCTCTGCTATGTCTCCTCTGACTTCCCATGAGATGTATGTCCTATCCGAGCTTTTCGCTCAAGTCGACTTAATGAACGCTAAGTTTGCTTATGACTCCTATCAATTTAACAGCAACGCAATTTTGAACGAATATAAGGAATTTGACTTGAGTGACTACCCACCTCACCTAGCCAAAGAACTCGCCAAACAAAAAGATAGGACCCCCGTCATTGAGGAGACCGAACCTATTAACGTAGGGAGTGACAATACACCTCAAGAACTTAGGATGGGGACCACCCTGGACCCCTCGGAAAGACAGCAGTTCATATACCTCCTACACGAATACAAGGACGTATTTGCACGGTCCTACAAAGACATGCGTGGGATCGACAGGGAGATTCTAGAGCACAGGATACCCATTAAATCTGGGCCTAAACCCGTGAACCAAAAGCTGCGCCGAATGCGCCCTAAAAATCAAGAAGGAGGTAGGCCAACAGTTGAAAGCCGGATTCATCAAAGTGTCCGAACATTCTGACTGGGTGGCCAACATAGTCCCCGTACCCAAGAAAGACAGGAGAATTCGGGTTTGCATCGACTTTAGAGACCTAAATAAAGCAAGTCCAAAAGACGACTTCCCTCAGCCACATGTTGACGTTCTGGTGGATAACACTGTCGAGCACGCCCTATTATCATTCATGGACGGGTATGTTGGGTATGTACAACCAGATCAAAATGGCCGAGGAAGACATGCATAAGACTGCATTCACTATACAGTGGGGTACATATTGTTATACTGTCATGCCCTTCAGTCGAATCAACGCCGGAGAAACCTACCAAAGAACTGCCACCACTCTCTTACACGCCATGATGCATAAGTAAGTGAAGGTATATGTCGATGACATGATCGTCAAATCAAAAGAGCGGGACGGCCACATCAGCGCCCTTCGAAAATTCTTCGCTCGCCTTCGGAAATACAACATGAGACTAAATCCTCAGAAGTGTGCTTTCGGGGTCACCTCCGGAAAACTCCTGGGACACGTCGTCAGCAAAAAGGGCATCGAAATCGATCCTACCAAACTCAAGGCTCTCCAACAAATGCCTCGACCTAAGAATGAGAAAGAGATTCGAGGGTTTCTCGGTCAAGTCCAATACATCAGCCGCTTCATAGCCAAGCTTACTATGATTTGTGAACTAATCTTCAAGAACCTTCGCGTCTCCGATCACATTGATTGGGACGACAATTGTCAAAAGGCCTTCGACATGATAAAGGAAATATTATCCAAGCCTCATGTCCTCATGCCAACTCAGCGGGGAATTCCCTTATCCCTATACCCGACTGTTACCGACACAGCCATAGGAGCAATGCTAGGACAAACAGTCGACGACGAAGAATGAGCCATCTACTACATCAGCAAAAAGTACATCGAATACGAAACAAGATACACCACACTGGAAAAGATATGTCTTGCCCTAGTTTGGTCAACAAAGAAGTTGCGACATTACATGCTCAGCTACACGTTTCACATCTACTCCAAGATGGACCCAGTCAAATACATCTTCGAAAAACCCGTACTAAATGAAAGGCTGTCAAGATGGACACTCATGCTATCCGAATTTAACCTCAAATTCGTCACCCTAAAGGTAATCAAGGGAAGGGCAGTCGCCGATTTCCTAGCAGAAAACCCCGTCGACGAGGATACAACGACCGACACATGGTCACTTCCTGACGAATACATCCTTTGTGCCGACACCGACGCATGGGACCTATACTAAGACGGTGCATCAAATCTGACAGGCTTCGGGGTAGGAATCCTTCTAATATCACCGGAAGGGGAACACGTTCCGATCTCAGTCAAGCTAGACTTCGTCGTCACCAACAATGCCGCCGAATATGAAACATGCCTCATCGGCCTACAAGTAGCCATAACACTTGTCATCAAGAGATTGAGGGTCCTCGACGATTTCCTCACTCGTCATCAATCAGGTGTCCGGATCATGGAAAATCTGAAGCGACAACTTGGCACCCTACTAAACAAAAATCAATCAAGAGGCCGAATTCTTCGACCAAGTCAACTACTTCCACTTGCCCCAGGAGAAAAATCAATTTGTTGATGCCCTAGCAAAACTTGTCGCGCTCGTCAACATACCTGACGACATGACATCATTGCTCTTATGTGTCGAGAGAAGGACGAGCTAGCTCACAACTGCACTATTAACAATGACGAGGAGAACCATGCCGAACCTTCGTACCAAGCCATCCTCAACTACAAAACCAAAAACGAATTCCCTCCTAACTCTGATACAAGAAGACAAAGAGCCATCTGTTTACTTTCATCACAATTCGTGATAAACCAAGAGCAACTATACAAAACAACACCCCAAGGGATCCTTCTCCTTTGCATTGATCACCACAAAGCCAAAAAAGTCATGGGAGAGGTCCACGATGGAGAATGCGACCCTCACATGAGCGCAATGATGTTAGCCCGAAAAATCATGCGGTTAGGCGACTACTGGACCACCATGGAAGCCGATTGCATAAACTACGTCAAACATTGCCAAAATTGTCAGGCCTTCGCCAACCTACAACACATACCACCATCCCTTTTATACACCATGACATCACCCTGGCCTTTCTCGGCCTGGGGCATCGACATCATCGGAAAATTCAACCCGATAGGCACCAAGGGGAATTGTTTCGTCCTCATCACCATCGACTACTTCACCAAATAGGTGGAAGCATAGTCCTATGCAGTCTTAACCGCCAAACAAGTAGCCAGGTTCATCTAGGGCAACATCATCTGCAGATATGGGGTACCCCATGAGATCATCATCGATCAAGGCTCCCACTTCCGGGCGGAAACACAAGCCTTGCTGGACAAATACAAAATCAAGCGACATCGATCGTCCCCCTATCGTCCCTAAACCAATGGAGCGGTAGAGGCGGCAAACAAAACTTTTGTCACCATCATCAAGAAGATGCAAGATAATTACCGCGATTGGCCGAGCAAACTCCCATTCGCACTCTGGGATACCGAACCTCCATTCGAACACCAACAGAAGCCACACCCTTTTACCTAGCATACGGTATGGAGGCGGTTCAACCAGTGGAGTTGGAGGTTCCATCCTTATGCATCCTACTGGAAAGTCAAGTTCCTGAGGCGGAATGAACCCGTCGACGGTTTGAACAACTCACGCTTCTAAACGAACGGTGACTCAACGCTTTGCACAATGTCCAGCTATACCAACGACGTATACAACGGGCATTCAACAAGATGGTCAAACCCAGAAACATCAAGGAAGGCGACTTGGTCCTCAAGTCTGTTCGAGCACCTTTACTCGTCGATTCGAGGGGGAAATTCAAATCCAATTGGGCATGGCCATACCTGGTCAAGAAAATACTTCGGGGGGTGCAGTGAGATTGAGCGACCTAGACGGGTAGGATTTCGCAAACCTGGCCAACCTAGACCAACTCAAGAAATACTACCCTTGAACCCTAGCAACCAACAAACCTTTCCCTAGTTTCATAACTAGTGACCACAAACTCCTTTTCAAGTCAATTCCTCAAAGCGTTCTGATTTGAAATTGCATGGTTTATCGAGTTTAAGTTACGACAACTTGCCATGTTTCAAACAACCTTTGATCTGTCAAATGCAACATCCATTTGCACTCAAACCAAAACACTTGAACTACGAGCATGGTTTGATTTCACCTCTTCAGGTGGATACGTAGGCAGTCCTTTCTTACACAAGAAGGATACAACCACAACACCCCAAACAAAATAATCAAAACATTCGAACTACGAGCAAGGTTTGACTTCACCTCTTCAGATGGATACGTAGGCAGTCCTTCCTTACGCAAGAAGGATACAACCATCCCCACAAAAAAATCACCCATACCAACTTCAAAACAAAAGAGAAGGGGAAAACATTCCCTTTTCCAAAAAAAAAAAAAAAAAAAAAAAAAAAGCCTTTCTCCCTTCCCACAAAAATTCCCTTTCACAGGTGCAGTGTTTAGGATAATTCAAACTGAGTTGCCTTTACGAAATGGATGGAAGAAACAACAAGCGTTCAAAACTTCTTTTAACACAAGCAGTCCTCTTATTTAATTAATAATGAGAAGGATTACAAACTTGACAACAAATAAAGCTAAGCAAGTCTACAACTTGTCAAAGCTAGGGTGTCGACGAAGACATCTCACATAGTAAAATTAGCACAAAATACACAATACATAGCTAGTACAACATAATAAAAACTCATAACACTATTACAACATAATAGTAAAACGGGTAATGGAGGTCTTCATTCTTCCATTCTACCCTTGGCTTTTCCCTCGGGGTACATCTTCCCCTTGTTCTTCTTGTTGGCCCGCCCAGCTTGGACTTCCTCTTCGGAACAGATCCTCAACGGATCTACAACGACAACGGCCTCCGGTCTTTTACAAGACCCATACTCAGCCCAAGTCGAGCTCATACGCGGCCCGCCATCTCTTTGGTACATGAGCTTCTCCTCTTCGGTGGCCTCACTATATCCAGGCTAACATCATCGGCAAAGTCGTCAAAGAAGGCACGGTTTGCCTTGCCAACTTCTCTATACTTCAAGTCCACGACTTCATCCTTGCGGGACTTGGATCTTTCTTCCAAGGTTTGAGCTCTTGACCACTTAACATAAGAGGGAGTCACCAATGTCGTGGCAATGGGGTTTGGTACCTCCCAAATCGGCCGAGTGGCCCACCACCTCTCGAAGATCTCCACAACCTCGGAGTTTCGAAAAACACTCTCTTGGACGAGATAATCTTGAGCGGGCACCTTTTGTTGATGCCCCATTTGCCTTATAAGCCTTTCGGTATAAATGAAGGAAGCAATCTTCAAGCCCACCACCACCAAGGAGCAGGAACAAGCAGCCGGAGCAGGCAACCCCGTGAAGGACCTCAAGTACCACCACGGCACCACCCAACGGATATGAGGACCACCACCCTCCACCAATCTCGAGGTCCAATAGGCCTCGGTGGACGCAAAGCTATCCGAATACAACTTCTTCCTCATAGTAAGGTGATGGAAGGAGTAAGAAGAAATGTCGACCGGAGGCTCTACATACCTTAGCCTCTCCATGAGCCATACTTGGAGGATCCTTAAAGATCCAAACGAAGGGGCTTCTCCACAAGAGCCCTTCTTGTCCAAGGCTTGGATGATCTCGCCAAGCACCAACCATGATGGATCCCAACCATGCTCCATTTGCTCAACCAAAAGTACAAGGGTCATACTACCGTACCACTTCGACCCCTCCTTCTTCAAGGCATCGACAAGGAGGTACGCATGCACTAGACAAAAGTCAAGAGCCCTTCTACTAGCCACCTCCGAGACATTAACATCCAACCGGTTTGAGAAGATGTTGATGAGAGTCAACATATCTACACCATGGGGAGCGAGGAGAAAGTTCACTTGGCTCGTTGACAAGCCCAACATTGAACGAAACTTCTCTTTGTAACACAACTGAGTCGGAGGAAGCATCGGAGTACAACCCATCCACCTTCCAATGGCGCCCACTTCTTCGGCAAGAGGGCAAATTTCACCTTTCGGGAAAACGAAAACATGATGTTTCGAATCCCAAAACCGAGAGCATAATTCAAGAAACGAGGATTGCACCATGACTTGACGAAGCACCAACAATTGACCAACTCCCATTATAATGAGTTGATACTTCTCGGGAGGCGACAAATCCTGACACCAATGTCGCAACCTATTTTCTAAAGTATCCATGAATTATTTTGTGGAAGAAGAAGAAAGGTTTTCTTCGAGATGTTTTTCGTGTTTCGGATGATGAAACAATGAAGTACCAACGTCTCTATTTATACAAAACAATCAGCGCTTTTTTCCGAAAAAGGGGGAACTCACTTGCCTCGCCTACGGCCTCACGCCTCTTTAGGCTGGTCCTCAGGATTCGCACCTTGATTTATCCCTATCAAGTTGTGTTTCATCCTGACACATAGAATTTCTCGCCTTACGGCTCGCGCCTCTTCGGGCCTATCCGGAATTTTTTGTGTTTTCTCACACTCACATTTCCTTGTTTTCGCGTTTCACGAAATCCAACACGGTTTCCATGACGCGGCTTTAAACATACATATTTTCTTTTTTTTTAGGGGGGGAAGGGCTAGTCGCCCCGATCCGCGACGCATTGTTTCCATGTCAGTCGAAAATTCCGAATTTTTTTTCGCTTTTTCGCATTTTCCACAAAAATCAAAAATTGATAACACGACGTCAATTTTTTCTCAAAAATTCAAACTCTTGCAAATCCGAGTCTTGATCTCGGAGAAATCAAAAACACTCGCAAAATCTCTTTTGAAATTCATCCATGACTGTTTGAGTTTTAGTATTTTGAATTACAAATCAATTTTGGCAAAATTCGTTGCAATTTAATTCAAACACGAATTAATTTCTCGAAATTTCAAAACAATTTTATTTGAAAAATCCAAACGTGACAACTTGTCACGTAACTTTCAAAATTCCTTTTCGATTTCAATTTTAACTTCGAGTCATTGTGGTTATTTTCGTCTCATCAAAATCTTTTTGCGTGTTTACGTGTATGCATACGTGCTACCTGTTGCATGTTTTCTACACTAACGATGCAGGAACAAATGCTGAAGCTAATGGGGAATCAATAGCTGACTGTGCTTCTCCGAAACACAACACAAAAAAGCCAAACACAAACAAACTACAATCCAAAAACACATATATACAAACCACCTCATGCAAAATGTACATATACAAGCCAAAGTAAAAAAAACACGGACGAACAACTACAACTACTCAACGCCTCCAGGTGGGCCAGTCTCGGTCTTACGAGGAGTTGCGGGCAAACCGAACACCACCTTCTACTCTGGCCCCCTCTCAAGAGAACTCTCCAACATCTCTTGCTTCATCGTGACACAGAGCTCCTCCGCCTCGGCCAACCGAGCCCTAAGAGTGGCAATTTCCATATCTCGGCTCCGCAACTCGTCCTCACGATGCTTCAACTCCTGGTCCCGATTGGTAAGCCCTAGCTTCTGTGCCAGGATCATCGACCTCGCTGCATCCAACTCAGCACAGACCTGAGCAAGCTCCGCCGGATCTGCAGTACTCTGCAAAACACAACACAGGTCGTTAAGATCTAAACATGAAATGCAACACAAAAACACATGAAACAACCAACAAAAAGAACATGTGCAAGCCGAGACTCCCTCATAGCCAGGTCACCTGCAAGTGCTCTCCACCGGTTAGCCGTCCGCCATAAAGCCTGATGACTAATGGTCGACACCTACAACCAAAAAAGCCTTTCAACAAAACAAAAACGCAAGGCAAAATACAAATAAAGAAGGAGAGTTTCAAAGTAAAAGCTCACCCTCAAAAATGTCAGCCTCCACTCCATGCCGACGTCGGTCACCTCGGGAACCGCGGGCTCCGGCAGACACAGCTGTAACTCCTCACCACCCGGCCCTTGGAAAGTGGTCTGTGCTGTGAAAGCTAGGGGTGAGTCCTCATGAGTTCATCAACACCCTACAACGGGAAATCGTATCGAAGGTAACAAGCCCTTCCACCAAAAAGGGGGCAACAGAGGCACTAAAACAAAGAACATAGGAAAACATACCTCGATCGGGTACCAAGCAAGCCTTGATAAACGGAAAGTGTCGTAGTCGACCTCTCGTAACAACAGCTCCTCACCCGCACGACCGTGAAGTTGCTCCTCAATCTCGTCAGGTGTAGACTCCTGGAACAACACCCTAGGCGGATCGACCGACACCACGAAGGTCTCACTGAAACACTGACGAGCTAAACGCTCGCCAAGGTACAAAACCGGCCCGATCGCCATCCCAAGGTACAAACGCTGGCAACTGCGGGGTCGCAGACGCTCCCTAACAGAGGTTGCATGCCCGTGTAGTGCTCCCAAGGCCATACGATAAACTGCACTCATGGCAAAGCTAATCAACAAACTGGGGGCTTTCTATGTTATCTAGTCATCTTATCTCTATCCTTTTCTACAAAACAAAAGAGATAAGAAACAATGACTTACATCACCAACCTTAAGGGCGTTCACCCGATGCCTACAGTCCCTGTAAGTCGACTTGGTGGACTTCTTCCGAGCCACCGTCCAACCCCTCACAGCTGGGTAAACCGAAGGAACGTCACCCGTCCTCTTCGGGCGTAAGGGGACAAAGTAAGCAAACAACCAAGCCTGTAACACAAAACACAGCAACCACAAAACCGCCAATTTTTCAAAAACAAATTGCCAAAACTCAAAAAAAAAAAAATCAAAAATCAAAATCAAAAAACCCCAAAAACGCTCGTACCTCTAAGATGATGCCGGGGCCAATGAAAGCGGGAGAACTCCCATCCCCCATTGTCTCTGGACGAACGGCGGCGTGCAGGCAACGGGTAAAACACGCCAGAGCCGGCGTCACCCAGTCGTACTAACCTAAGGCGTTTAGGTCAGCAAGCAAATAAAGTACTTTGGTCGACAAGCCTTCACCCTTATCACTAAAGTACGTGGTACCCTAGAAGTAACACAACCACAACCGCGCCTCCTGCGCGTCAGCTCTAGCCTCAGCCTTCGGACTCGTCAACAGCGCCGGAACAAAGCCAGTCACCCTCCCTCTGAAGTGATCCCTCACGTAAGAGTTCGCTATCAGGAAAGGAGTGAAGTCAGTCGGTGAAGGCAAAACATCGCCGATCAAAACCGTGATCACGGCAGAAGATACTCTCTCCGCCGTCT
This sequence comes from Silene latifolia, assembly GCF_048544455.1. Taxonomy (NCBI): domain Eukaryota; kingdom Viridiplantae; phylum Streptophyta; class Magnoliopsida; order Caryophyllales; family Caryophyllaceae; genus Silene; species Silene latifolia. The sequence goes on from NC_133537.1 coordinate 312,746,108, forward strand.
CCGGGAACTGGACAGGTGTCTCGCCACAAGGAAGGCCCGATATCATGGCAAATTCCTCCAAAGTGATACCGACCTCCCCAAACTCCATGTGGAACGACGACGTTGTGTCCCAATAACGGTCCAACATGGCGCGAATCAAACACAGGTTCGATCTAATCGAAGCCCCGTGAATCTCGCGCCAGGCAGCAACCAGTGGCCCCATAGCCGACCTCTGTATCAATGCCCTCGAACTGGCCCGGAGAACGTCATAAAAGCCCATACAAGTCGAGAAACTTGAGAAAGTCCTCATGGTAGCAATCTCCTAAAATTGGGAAACAAACAACAGCAGGACACCTATACAGGACTGAAATAGCAAAAACAACAAAAAAAACTCAACAAAGCAGCAGACTCACCAAGCCCTCGTGCGCACGGTAGGAGATGTTAGTGTCCAGCCGCAACAACAACTGGATACCGTCAAATCCCTCAGCCGAAGCAGGCGCCGCCAGCAGGTTCAAACCCCGCGGAACCGTAACCCCGTCTAGCCTCCCAACTATCGACGAAGACGTCATCCGCCTCTATCTCTACTCTCCGCCTCTTCATCCCACGAGGCTGCACGGGACGAGTAGGAACCCTCTCAAAAATCCGTACAACGTTCTGGAGCCCATGTCTAGAGGGCCAAGGACCCCTCCTCCTAGTACTAACCCTCCTCCCAGAAGAACTGGCCTGAGACCCCGTCTGAGCTCTCTCAACACCAACAACCACAACAACTGGCTCCCCTTGAGCCTCCGAGGCTACCTCAGCACCAACGGCCCCAGAAACGGGCTCCTCACGACCCTTCGTAGCTCCCTCAGCTTTAACAGCCTCCTCGGAAGCGTCCTCCACCACCACCTCGGGAACACTCGCCAGAGTACTAACCCGTCCAGTCCCAAACAAGAGTTCTAAAGCCTCGGCCACGGACCTCGTGGGCCCAGAAGCCCCAGAACACTCACCTCAAATCAGGACAAAACAAAAACGTCAGCCAAAATTTCGGCATTATGACGGCACAAAATGGAAAAAATACAAAAAAATAAAACCACTTGCAAATGCAAAAAACAAAACACTTCACAAAAATTCACAAAAGCGACTCGCCCTTCTTTTCAAACAAAAGACGAGTCAAAACAACAACAAAATTAAAAAAACCACCCAACACATCAAAGACCGCACAAGGTCCGCAAAAATAAGCAATAAAAATTTCTGACACAACTGGGCATTTTTCACAGCTCGAAAAAGGCAGTTTTACGCCAATTCGGGCACAAACAGGTCAAAAAAATCAAATTACGACCACAACAAAACAACGTGATTTAATCACGGCTCAAGTGACCTTAACTACCATTGAGGTCCATTTCAAGACAAATCGGCTCAGTTTGAGCCCAAACATACGCTTATTTCGTCAGCATAAGACCGTCTCACAAAGGCAAAAATTCAAATTTTGCCCACAACGTCCAACAAAGGTTCAATATGGCAAAGACGGTCTTCCCCGACTACAATGCAACCTAGTGTAGCACACAACTCAAGCAAACAAACACGTCATTGTGAAATGAGACTATCTTTTGTCTCATTCACGTTTTTTGCTCCTAGAGAGCGGGAACGGGGACCAAAATGCAAACTAAATGCACCCATATACTCCTAAACATGTTTCTAACCTAATGCAATCATCAATTTCACTCGGAAATGAGCCAAGCAAAAACGCCCTGATCGATTTTCGAAGGGTTAGGGTTTCGCCCTAATTCAATTAACAAAAAGGCAAATAAATTCAAGTGGAATCAGTAGAATTTACATACCTTGAGACGACATGATGAATTTGGCACGAACACATGCGAGAATACAAGATCAAGAATGGCGATTTTGGTATTTTTTTTTGAGTCTTTGAAGGTTGAAGACGAAGAGAATGAGGAGCAACTCATTCTCGCGTCTTTTTACAGAAAAAGGGGAAGCCCTTTGTATCGCCAAGGGGCTCGCGCCTATTTGGCTTATCTTTCCCTTTTCAGGCGAGTTTTGGGCTTTAAGCCCAATACGTCCATCCAAAGATCAATTTCACAAACTTTCAATGACGGAATTAAGAACCGTCATTTTTCAAATACAAAAACAAATAGTGAAATTCAAATTCGCTATTTTTACAAAATTTCCAACGACGGAATTAAAAACGTCATATTCAAACAAAAACAAATAGTGAAATTCGAATTCGCTACTTTCACACAATTCCAACAACGGAATAAAAAACCTTCATTTTTCAAATACGAATACAAAAATAGCAAAATTCAAACTCGCTATTTTCCACAAAATTTAAAACGACGGAATTAAAAACCGCCACCTGTCAAGAAAATGAAATACCATTACCCAAATTCGTTTTTCCCACCATTTTCAAAACAACGGCATTAAAAACCTTCACATTTTCAGACAAAAATAGTGAAATTCAAATTCGCTATTTTCACAAAATTTCCAACGACGAAATTAAAAACCGTCACTTCCTCAACAGAAAATAAGATAGCGAAATTCTAACTCGTTATTTTCCCACGATTTCAAAAGGCCGACATTAAAAACCGTCACCTTTTAAACAAAACTAAAGTAGTGAAATTCAAAATTCACTACTCCTCACAAATTTCAAATCACAAGGAGACGGAATTAAAACTGTTACCCCCAAACGCACATCAAATGGCAGAATTCACATCCGTCATTTCCACAAATCCGAACAACGGCAATAAAAAATGTTACCTCTCTTCAAAATTCGAAATCACCGCCAACCACAGGAGCCAGACTCACAAGCCTATCTCTTTCCGGCACCACAAACATCCAATATAAGCACCAAAATTTCCCAGCAGGATATCAGAGACCTCCCCACGGAGCCACTAACTCAACAACCTCTCAGAATAAGCCCGTCCAACACGGCTATTTCCCACAGTCGATCATTCAACCTCCAACATGGCTGGCGAGCCGCAAAACGCACCTCTAACATGGCTGGCGAGCCTTAAAACGCACCTCCAACATGGATGGCGAGCCTCAAAAGGCACCACCTTCAGTATGGCTGGCGAGCCTCAAAACGCACCTTCAGTATGGCCGGCGAGCCTCAAAACGCACCTTCAGTATAGCTGGCGAGCCTCAAAATGCACCACCTTCATCATGGCTGTAGATACCTCATTTCTAAACCTTCCGCCAACCACCCAGTGATGATTGGACCGCATGTTTGGTACGCGGAATGATTTATGACAATCCGTAAGTTTATTGTCAAGTGATAGCTTAAATATTTATGTCTACCCCTTGGTCGTCATCTACGTGCCGATACGGTCGTTTTGACAGTAATTAGAGTTCATTTGAAGTCCGAGTCAAAAATCGCTTCATTTTCAAAGAAACCGTTTAAAATGCCGAGTCGGAATGTCCTAGAGTATTCCAGATATTTATTCCATAATTTAGTTTTATATCTTTCGGTAAAATATATCCCATAAATCATATTTTAAGGAATAAGGAAGTATAGATCTACCGCAATTTCATAATAGAAACGCGGAAATCTTTCTTCCGCATGAGGAAACCTTTGGGGAAATGACGCAGCATATGTTGCGCCTCATGGAAGGATCGCAGCAGCTGCTGCGCCTCTTCTCCAACTCGTTTTCGCTGTTTACAGAATTTTTCCATCATTTCTTTCCAAAGTTTGGGTCATTCCAAAACTCTTCACATTGTTTAGTATAAATAGAGACCTCCGGTCTCCATATTTTTCACGCGAGTGTCCGCCCTTCTCTTCTCTCTTTGCATTCTAGACCGTGCTCTAAGCTTTTGACGCCTACATGCTTGATCAATCGAACACGTTAGCTCAGATCATTCGGAGTTCTAGTCACGTTCCATGACCGACCAATTTGACCACTACACATCAATCAATTTAATCTAAATCCTCTAACGAAGGTACTTTCTACATACATTCGAGTCGAGCAAGCACTAAACGTTAACTTCGTCAATCTTGTTTCGTCAATCATGTAAGTCTGAGGGTGTAAATCCCATCTTTTTTATTGTATTTTATTTTTGTAATCATTATTGTAAGATTCACGTCAAAAGTATGTTTAAAACCGACTTTTAAAACCCTTTTATCAAATTGTTTTTACAGAACAACAGCAACCAGACATAAAGAAGAAACGCAGCAATAGCTGCGCCTCTTCAAAGAGTCGCAGCATCTGTTGTGCCTCTTCCAGAGGCTGCCGCTGCTCCTGCTCTTCTTCTACTTCCTCGGTTTTTCTGTTGTTTAAGTTCCTTTTGTTTTGTCTTCTTATTTTCTTTCTTTCCTTTGTACATAAAATAGATTTTAATATATTCCTTTTTATTATTACGTTTTATTTCGACGTAAATCCCTAATAACTCGATATTTACGGGTTTTCGTCATTGAATCAAACTCGGATGTTAGAGGCTCGGTTTTTATTATTACGTTTTATTTCGACCTAAGTCTCTGGAATTCATCCTTTGTACACAATTTCCTTTGCTTATTCTCAGTATATCGATCTCCTTCAGAGTTCGTTCCTTGTGAGTTTCCGACATCGTAAATTTAATTCGTTCTTTAACTCGTTTCAATTCGCTTCAATTCGTGCTTATCGCTTTTATGACGGTTTCAGACGTAATTAATCCATTAAATCACTTTCCCTTTAATCTAATATTGATAATTGATCGTAAAACACACCAACGAATAATAACTACCCGCGGTTCTGACTTCACAGCCAGAGCTCAACTCAAGAACAGACGCAGCAATAGCTGCGCCTTTTAGAAGGGACGCAGCAGATGCTGCGCCTGTTCTGAGCTGAGTTCTGTCCTTGAAATTTCGTTCTCTCTTTGACCTAGTCTCTAATTATGTGTATAATTAACTACTAATCGTAATATAACCCCTAATCTGTCCTATTTTATTGCCCTAATTATTCTCTCTTTTCTTTTCTTCAAATTTCCGTTTCGAACATATTTTTGACGTAAATCAAATGAATCGTTGTAATTAATTGTAATTTTAATTACCGCTGTTTATTTGTCATATTTATTTATGTATAGTTTGTTTACTTGTCTCTCATGTGTAATTATTTCTAAATCCAATTCGACATAATTAATTAATTGCTAAATTATTTGTTCACCGACATAGTTTAATTCACATGCTAGGACTAATGTATTGTTTGTTGTATTGCATGCATATAATCAACAACATATCGACTATAAACAACTTCCCTAATCATTAGTAGAGGCCGCTATCGAGGCGGGCGGGATTAGGTGTTCAATAAAAGGACTTCCTAATACGTACCCTCACCCCTTACTCCAGATATCTGTGAACATCCGTGTTCATTGGCATCCACGAGAGTCATTTTAGACATAGAATGCTAAGGGTAACGAGTTCTTAGTGTTCATGTCACTACTTTGTCTCTTGACTTGACACGAGGTATTCGAACGGTTCCAATTTCCCACAAAAATTGGTGGCAACTCCAAAAATGCACGCTCATTCCAAACGCCTCCGCGCGCTCCGCGGTTTGGCCCATGTCTACAGTTTGGCGACTCCGCTGGGGATTATACACTTACGTGTTACCCAGGGTGAAACTTGAACGATGTTAGGGAATAGTTTATACGAGACAGTTGTCGGTTTTCATTACTCAACCTTCTTAGGTCGTTTTATTCGGCTTTCCTATGTCCAACCCAACCTATTCGACCAATCGTCCCATCTAGACGGTCCAAATTATTATCTGGGCCTAAGGATAGAGAACGATTGATGTCAACCATACCGTGGTACATACTCATGTTTGTATCAGGAGCTTTCACTACTCGAGGAAATGGACTAGGAACCGACCTTACTCATGTTTGGCACGGACCTCTCCACAGACCAGGGTTTGATTGCTTGGTATGGCAACCCACCTTTTTAAACCAAAACCCTTTAAATGCACTCAGCATACCGTTATAATGACTGTATGAATGCTTGTATCATATGTGATCACCATTTTGTAAACAAAACCATGACGAAATTTTTGTAATTCAAAATCCCTTTTAAAATGAAAATATTTTCGAAAGTGGTCTAAAATAGCGCAAAATGAGTCGAAACTCTGTCCAAATATCCAGTCAAAATTCGGGCCTCAAAACCCATTTCAAAAACTCACCTCAAGTCAGCACTCAACTATACTACAGTTGCCTAGGACAAACATTTCAAAACTTGTCATTTTCAAACCTCACTTAACACAGTGGCACACTCCCACTTCACAAGTTGAGTCTTTTTTTGAGTAAGTGTGCTAAAATGGTCGATCGTGTTTTGATTCGTCATCGATCTCTTATCCCCAGTTTCCAGGATGCCTAGAACTAGTCATGAAAGTGTTAATAGACAACCTCAAAATGGTAATGATCTAATCCTAGCTGCGCTCGTCCGTCTCCAAACAAGCCAAGACCAAGCTTATGCTCGCCTCAATGCTATTGAAGGCTGAATTGTTGCTGTAGAAACTAGACTTCCTCCTGCAGAGAATGACGTTCCCGACATGGGTGTGCATGATAACCTTCCACCTTTTGTTGGACAACCAGAAGTCAACCCCCACTAGGTCCTACTGAGCTGAAAAGCGACTCCAATACTTGGAGGAGCAACTGATGTACCTTAAGAGAGATGACATCTACAGGGAGAATAATCGCAAGTATGAGGCGATAAATGCTCAACTTCAAACCAACTTCAACATGACTGACATCCCAAAGTTCAAGGGGCATGAAAACCCTTTGAACCACATTCGTGCCTTCAAATATTATATGTCTATCAAAGGCATCAAACCCGAGATGTTCCCAATGATCTTTCCTTCATCTCTCGACACTATTCCTAAGCAATGGTTTTACTTTTTGGAACACAAGAAAATTGGCACTTGGGACGATGCCGCAATTAAGTTCACTAAACAATACGCGGATAATGTTGAGATCCAAGTCAACATACGCACTCTAGAGTTCCTTACCCAAAACGAGAAAGAAGGCTTCACCGACTTCCTAAGTAGGTGGAGGAAGACTACCACATAACTTGTTGAACGTCTAGATGAAGCCAATCTTGTGGAAAAGTTCATGGATAATTTGAGACCTATTTATGCAAACCATTTGAGGTACCATAACATATAGTCTTTCAAAGACCCGATTGTTCTAGGGACAAGAATTGAAGACGACATCCATAAAGGACTCTTGTCCAAAACGGTAGGTCGAGGATATCAGAGTTCAACGAGTCGTTCTTATGGCTCTACTAGCAAGACCGATGAGGTTAACCTTGTCGAATCATCTAAGAAGAATAACCCGCAAAGGAAGTTCACGAACATTGGTGATTCATATTCCAACGCTTTGAAAAGGTTGATGAAACAAGGTAAACTCCAACCCATAGGACCTACACCTGACCCGGAGAAGAAATCTAAATTCTGGGATGAGAACGCATACTGCGAATATCACAAAGGCAAGGGACATGATACGGAGAAATGCTTTAAACTGAAACATGTCCTTCAGGATATGATTAAAGACGGTCGTCTACCCATACCTCCCGGAGGGAAGCCTAACAATACTTAGAATCCTCTTGGAGTTCTGATGATCACAGATGAAGAATCCACCTTGGATTGCTCACACTTCATTTCTCCAGTCAAGGATGAGATTAATGCAATAGAAGATGAGGAAATTTATTCCACCATCTCTCCTACCATTGCCGACTTTATCGCATGGGCAACTACTGTAAGTAGGCAAGTTTTAGAGCTGGAAGCTGTAGTGGCGTCCCTACGCAACCCAAGCACCACACCTAAGGAAAACGTGCCACTGAATCCACGTCTATCTCAGGAGTATACAATGCAAGAGGTAATCGCAGTAGTTGACAATCTAGTCGAGAAAATAATCAGTCTAGAAGCTGAAATCATCAGGTTGAGAGAGCTCAATATCGTCAACGGAATATGGTCCGATGACGATGAAGATCAATACCTCACAGAACACTATTTAGGCAAGGTTAGTGAAGATATAGTCAAAGTTAGCAAGATCAATATATAGACCACCTTACTCATTCAGGACGCCCATATCAAAATGTTTCTCAGAACGGTCCTACGGCTAATAGTCCAGTAACTAACACCAATGTTATCACCCCAAATGATGGCGATGATACATCTACTGACCACTTACGAAAGCAACTGCAGAAGACAAAGGTTGATCTTTCAGTCTGGCAACTAGTTGCGAGTTCATTTCCCCATCTTCAAGCTTTACTGCAAGCATTAGCTAAATTGAACGTGGCGCACAACTCTACGCCAGATGACGTAGTCAACTTGGTCTTCCAAGACTCAGTTGAATTACATAACTGATGTGACCATTATTTGAGCATATTTAGTCCCCGAATTAGCCTCGTTCCTATGCTTTTTAGTGCATATTTGGGCCATTTACTATCTTTAGTCCTTTGTTTTGCATATTCTTTGAGGTTTTGTTCCCTTGGTAGGAGAGGAGTGCAAACCATGCATTTTCATGGCAAAATAGAGCTAAATTGATCGAATCTAATGACCAAGCATCAAAGAGAAGACAAGACTAGAAGGCCTTTGTACATATTATAGTAGATGGGCAATGATGAAGAAATCCTTGCATCCCCGACTAAATCCCGGAGGATTATTGGAAGAAGAAAAGAAGGCTGGAACACAATCCGCCCGTCCAACTAGGCAAGACGCCCGTCCAAGACATGAGGAATCCGAGCGTCTTTGCCATCAAGACGCCCGTCCAGAGACACATAAATCCGCCCGTCTCGACACCTTGGACGCCCGGATTCTCTTACAGGCCCCCACGACCTTTTCTTCCCTCCATGGAAGATGCGCATATTTATGAAAGACCGACAAAAAGGAGACTCGCATCTTTTTTGAGAGGAGTGATTCCTCAAGGACTTAATCGTCATTTAAGCCCTTAGTAAACCCTAATTTGTGTACCTAACCCCCACTATAAATACCCCATTAGTCTAATTAGATGAATCATGTTCTTCTTATCAATCCTTAGTGTAGTTTATATCATTCTAATCTCTTCTTAATCTTGTAATCAACTTCTAATCAAATATTAATACAAATCTCATTTCCTTAATTTCTCTTTTGTTCATCTTTTATTTTGGGTAATTGAAGATTATTTGGATTATTATTGGGAGATTGACAACCTTCCAATCAATCATCAAGTAGTTCTATTATTCTTTGCTTTATTTTGGAATCATTAGTAGGTATAATTCTCTTAATCTCTTTTTATTTATTGTTAATCATCTTGATTTATTCATCATGTTTTGCTTTGTTAATATGATTGACAACCTTGTTAACATGTTAAACTTGATAATGAGTGAGTAGTTTCCTTAACTAGGGTTAATGGGTAATTAGGGAAACCAACATGGGGGATAATTCATGCTTAATTTAATATGTTTTCATAATTTATTTGCTCGCTTGTTGTGATCTCAACTTATGCACATGTTATGTTTGATGAAATGCGAGCCTATGAATCCTTGCATTTTCTACCCATCACTTACCTTTTCAATGAGACTTGTAAGACATAAACCAACTCGAGTCTCATTAGACCATGCATATAGTTGAGTAGGGAGGATTAAGTCGACTTGTAGGTGTTGTACAATCTAATCGATTCGGATTCGGGACCCAAACCTTCCTAGGATTGTAAGATATAAACCAACTCGATCCATCACAACAATAATTGCTTGCTTATAATTTGAGAATATGTTTGTATGATCAATTCCCATGAATCCCCTATGACCCCATGACACCCTAGTGCTTTTAACCAATTGTTTACATCTCTTTTTAATCATCTTGCTTGTTTACTTTTATTGCTATTTAGTTTAGTGATCTTCTCATCTCAACCCCAAATCGTGACAGCCCTAGACACCGCTACTTGCAATCGAAAATCCTACATCAATACCCGTCCCTTGGGATCCGACCTTTACTTGCCTCTTTACTAATAGTAGAGTTGTTTGTGAAGTTATAAATATTGTTTTGGTCTAGGTGCTCTTAACGACAAGTAACCGAAAACTAAATCTCCAAGTGAGTCCGACCAGTAACCTAGTTACTTTTTCAGATGAGGACCTGCCTCCTTTCGGCGCCAGTTATAACCTCGCTCTATACATTACGGTCACATGCTTAAAGAAGAACGTACTAATGACTTTGGTGGATGATGGCTCTGCAGTCAACGTCATACCACTAAAGACAACATATAAGTTGGGCATGAAAGAATCAGATTGGACTCCTACCAACCAAGGTGTTCGAGCATACGATGGAACACGATGCAAAGTAGTAGGGCTAATCAACCTCACTATATCCACAGGTTCAATCGAGCGAAAGGTCAATTTTCAAATAGTGGACATCGAGGCATCCTTCAATATACTTCTGGGAAGACCTTGGATTCACGCTTCTAAAGCGGTAACATCCACCTTGAACCAGAAGATTAAGATTCCCCTAAATGGCAAAGTAGTGACGATCATTTCGTCACCTATCAAGGCTGTAATAGAGAAAATGTCAAGCAACCAGGTGGTCGCAGACCCAGTATATGAGCTTGGGGGATTTCAGAGCATAAACCTTGTAGAGAGCAAATTGGAGCCTCTATACTTCAACCCATACTCCAATTTAGTGGTCAACCACATACCCAAGTCCCAGGGATACTTCCCAGGAATGCCATTAAACCCTGCCAACAAAAATACCTTTGCGCCGTATAAGAAAGGAAATTCTCAAAGGATACCATTGGGTTTGGGATACAAACTCACGAAAGCAGAAGCCTTAGAAATGCTTACTCAGTTCCAAAGTTGTAAAGATAGAGGAATCCAGATGCGACCCTATCTCCCTACCCTAAATGGATACTTCGTTAGAGAAGGGAGTCAGGAGTACTTTCATGAGTTTCCCGAACCTTGGCATTATAAAGGAATGCAACTAGCTGGAATCAAGATCTTCCACGATTGCTACTTCATCCCTCCAGAAACGGTTCCTACCGTCAAAACTCGTCAAACACCTTGTTTAGACGAACAGGCCGTTAGTCTTCTGTTTGGGGAAGACCGATTTGTTAGGGCAGCGCAGGATGATATCATTACCATGATACTTCAGGATGGCCATTTCAACCCCACAGCATTGATCACTGACACCAGTTCGAATCAGCAGAAAGGATGGAGAAAGTCGATCAAATGGACTAATAACCAAGGAAAGCTCTTCAAGGTTACTACTGGAGAAGGAGAGATGTTCAAAGGAGAACCTGAAGACAACGAATTCGAGTCAGAGTCGGAGTCGTAGTCAGAATCAGAGTCTGAGTCTAGAGAAGTCGTTAGAGAATCTTCTTCTGTCGTCACTCCTCATCCCCTCGTTTCTCCTAGCGTAGCATCGAATAGTAGCAGTAGCTTGGGAAATGTCCCAGCAGCTATCCCTTTACCACCGCTGAATACTGAACAGATGGCTTCTTTGTTTCAGCTGTTTTCAAAATTTAATATGAATAAATCAGATTCTACTTACTCCTTGTGTTTTTCTGAATGCAATTCTATTTACGATGATAATGAGGATGATCCTAACCCAGACTCAGTCAAATTACCTTCCTTTATAGTTAAAGAAATATTACAAGAGGGGGAAGGGGCACCAGTTATAGAGAACACTGAACCCATCAACGTAGGAACTGAACTAGAACCCCAAGAACTTAGTATAAGGACGACCTTAAACCCAACTGAAAGGGCAAATTTCATCGACATCCTACACGAGTTCAAGGACGTTTTCGCTTGGTCTTATAAGGATATGCCAGGGATCGACAGGGATATTGTAGAACATTGAATTCCAATCAAACCAGGTTTCAAACCTGTAAAACAGAAGCTTCGCCGGATGAGGACCGAATGGGCTCTTAAGATCAAAGAAGAAGTCGATAAACAATTCAAAGTCGGGTTCATCAAAGTTTCCGAGTATTGAGATTGGGTGGCTAACATAGTCCCCGTGCGCAAAAAGGATGGGCGAATCCGGGTTTGTGTTGATTTCAGAGACTTGAACAAAGTAAGTCCTAAGGACGACTTCCCTCTACCACACATCGACATATTGGTAGATAATACAGCAGATCATGCATTGTTATCCTTCATGGACGGGTATGCAGGGTATAATCAGATCAAAATGGCCATGGAAGATATGCATAAGACAGCCTTCGCCACTCGGTGGGGCACATATTGTTATACAGTTATGCCAATTGGGCTAATCAATACTGGAGCTACATATCAATGCACTGCGACCACTTTACTACATGACATGATGCATAAAAAAGTAGAAGTGTACGTAGATGATATGATCGTCAAGTCCAAAGATAGGAAGGGGCACATCGATAACCTTCGCAAATTCTTCCTCGGATGGCGCAAGTACAACATGAGACTCAATCCTCATAAATGTACATTCGGAGTAACTTCAGGCAAACTTCTGGGATATGTCGTCAGCTATAGGGGAATATAAATTAATCCATCCAAGATCAAAGCGTTAATCGAAATGCCACAACCCCAAACAAAAAAGGAGGTTAGAGGATTCCTAGGCAAAGTACAGTATATAAGCCCATTTATATCAAAGCTTACTATGATCTGCGAACCCATTTTCAAGAAACTCAAGAAAACAGATCATACCATATGGGACGATGACTGTCAAAAGGCGTTTGACAGGATTAAGGAGATACCGGCTAAGCCACCATTGCTAATGCCTCCCCAACGAGACCAACCTCTTGGTTTATATCTCACGGTCACTAAAACAGCCATGGGGGCTATGCTCGCATAGACTGTTGGAAAGGAAGAAAGAGCTATCTACTACCTTTATAAGAAGTTCTTAGAATACAAGTGTAAGTATACGCCTCTCGAAAAGACATGCCTCGCTCTTGTGTGGGCAACAAAGAAACTACGCCACTACATGCTTAGCTACTCTGTCAAAGTCTATTCTAAAATGGATCCTGCCATATACCTCTTCGAGAAACCCGTCCTCAATAGACGTTTGGCAAGGTGGACCTTAATGCTCTCAGAGTTCGATCTTAAATACGTACCTTTCAAGGTCATAAAGGGACGCAAAATTGCCGAATCTTTGCAGACAATCCTATCAATGATACACAAGCCATAGACATATGGTTATTTCCAGACGAGGACATCCTACAGACCAATGGAGACTCTTGGGACCTTTATTTTGATGGAGCATCGAATTTAATAGCATTCGGAATAGGAGTGTCGCTCATTTCTCCTGAAGGCGAGCATACACCACTATCTGTCAAACTCGACTTCGAGGTGACAAATAATGCAGCAGAGTATGAAGCTTAGGCATTAAGAATCTTCGAGTTCACGGAAATGCATCCTTGATCATAAACCAAGTTACAGGTTCTAGAAAAACTCGAAGTGAAAGTCTAGCACCCTATCAGGCTAGGATAGATCAAGTTGCACAATTCTTCGATCAGGTCACTTATCTACACTTACCTCGCGAAGAGAATCAATTTGCAGACGCTCTTGCAAAACTCGTATCTTTGATTAATATGCCAGACAACATGGTCGGAAAGCCTTTATGCATCACACGGTGGTCAGAACCAGCCTATGTACACCACCTTGCAGATGAGGAAGAGAGTCCAGAGGAACACTCGTTCCAAGCCATTCTAAACTTCAAACTTAATGGTACATACCCACTAGATATGGATAAGAGGGGACAACGCGTCGTACGCCTACTAGCCTCTCAATACCTCCTCATGCAGGGAGAATTGTACAAAAGAACACCTCTTTGTGTCGTCTTGCGTTGCCTTGATCAATCACAGGCACGGAAAGTGATTGAAGAAGTTCACGATGAAAAGTGTGGTCCTCATATGAGTGGACACATGATGGCAAAGAAAATCACACGTCTAGGATATTACTGGACAACAATGGAGTCAGATTGTATTAAATACGTCATACATTGCCATAATTGCCAAATCTTCGGGAATGTGCAATATGTCCCCCCCCCTCAATGCTTTACACCATGACATCTCCTTGGCCATTTTCTGCTTGGGGAATCGACATCATTGGGAAGATCACTCCAGCCGGAACAGGAGGTCACAGTTTTATTTTGGTAGCTATCGATTATTTTACCAAATGGGTCGAAGTAGCATCCTACACTGCTCTTACAGCTAAACATGTGGCCAAGTTCATACAAACCAATATCATCTGTCGATATGATTGCCCACATGAGATCATTAGTGACAACGGGTCACATTTCCAGGCCGAAGCTGCACAATTGCTAGCCAAATACAAAATCAAGCACCACCATTCCTCACCTTATAGACCTCAAACTAATGGCGCGGTTGAGGCAGCTAACAAAAATGTCGTCATGATCCTCAAGAAAATGATCGACAATTATCGAAATTGGCCTGGCAAAATACCTTTTGCATTATGGGGCTATCGCACATCAGTTAGGACGCCCACTGGGGCCACTCCTTTCTTTCTAACTTATGGCATGAAAGCTGTACAACCATTAGACCTAGAAATTTCATCCCTACGCATTTTGCTCAAAAGACAAGTTCCAGAAGCTGAATGGAATAGGGATAGATATGAGGAACGTATCCTCTTGGATGAACGAAGATTGCGGGCATCACATAATGTGCAGACATATCAGGCGCGTATCAAACGAGCCTTCAATAAGTGGGTTAAGCCCAGGAACATCAAAGAAGGAGACCCGGTGCTCAAATCAGTCAGGGCTCTCCTACCCGTCGATCCACACAGAAAGTTTAAACCTAACTGGGCCGGACCTTTCCTAGTCAAGTCCATACTCTCGGGGGGTGCGGTTAAGATTACAGACCTAGATGGGAATGAATTTGCTAACCCTACCAACTTGGACCAACTGAATCGATATTACCCTTTGCATAGGACAGAAACGCGCCTCGCGTAACCTATGTGCCGCTCATGCGACACGAAATAGAAATGGCCCTTGGCCCGCTGAAAGAAATCTTATGTCACTATGCTCTTGCATTTTGACATTTCGGCATCCTTATATCATCAAATAAATTGAATTGTATTTTGGGAGTAAGTAAAGCTCGTGCTTATTTTCTAAGTTCATTACAAGCTCTTGCTTTGAACAATTATTCTTTTACATTTATTCGAACTACGCACAGGGTTTGATTTCATTTTTTCTAATGAATACATAGGCAATCCTTCACGGGATACAACCCATTATTTATTTATTTAATGTAAATAGAAGGACATTTGCATTTGCATTTGAAATTCGACAAGAATAATAAAAGAAAATCACAACAAGTTTCTTAACTAATAAATCTTTTATTTCATTGTTCCATAAATAATAGTAATACGCCAAATACATATAAAATAAAATGTTGAAATAAATGCTAGGCTAGGATTCTAAAAATCCCGCCGTTTATTACAACTTAAATAATTAATAATACTATAATAAATGACTAAGGCTATTCTTCCATCTTCCCTTTGCCTTTCTCACCTTTGTCATGTTTCTTGTCTCAACCACGAGTCGGGCGCTCTTGTGCTATCTCTGACCTAATCACCAACGGTCTCTCTCGCGGTCTAGCCCTACCATTTTGATCCATCACCGTCTCTACGACAGGACCAGCTCTCGGTTTCTTCGACGGATGAGTAACTAGGAATCTGTCTTCTTCTTCCTCTTCAGTCAAGTATTTTTTATTCTCCTTTGCTACTTCGCGAATTTTGTAATCCACAGGCTCGTGCTTCCTCAGCTTCTCATGTTCTTCTGGAGTACCAGCCTTTCTCCATTACAAGTATGAGTCAAATGTCCATAAGGAGCCAATACGAACCGGTATGAACCATATGTTTCTCTGAGCCCACCTAATTACCCACTCTTGACAAGACTCCGTAGTGTGTGCCAATGTAGTTTGAGGAACGGTATCAAGTTTTGGGATTTTCTGCTTACGGCCCACTTGCCTCTTCAGTCTCTCCAGAAAAATACAAATCATGAATTCCAAGCCAGGGACACGAACTGACCGTGTCAAATCCAAATATGAGACTCCAGTGACTGACCTTAGATGCCACCATGGCACAATCCCCCGGATTAGGGGACCTCCTTCACTCTTCAATTTATTTTCCCAATAATTGCAAACCCGAGTGAAGTCCACCATGTAGAGCCTAGTTCTCATTGCAATTGATCGAGCATGATATCCTAGCACATTAACTGAGGGCTCGATCAACCGCAGCCGTTCCATCAGCCAAACCTGCAAAAGAAGACGGGAATTAATGCCCCCTTAATCAACCGAAAAAAATAAAAAATAAAAAATAAACGGCTGAAATGTAAACAAATAGGTTCTTACCTGCAGAATGACGAGACTTCCCAAATAAGGAAGCTCGCAGTTGGCCTTTTTGTTATCCAAACCAAGAATGGTCACCGATAAGCAAAGGCATGATGGGCTCTTGCGCAGCTCCATTTGTTCCACTAGGCTCAGAAAGCGGGGATCACCTCTCATCTCCTTATCAACATTCCCTTGAAGGACGTAGCAATGAAGTAGACAAAACCCGAAGGCTCTGTGCCTCGCAACATAAGAAATAGAAGGGTCCTTCCTACTTATAAATCGATCAATAAAGTCAAAAATTGCGAACGCCTTTTGGGGTCACAAGACGGTCCACCTCAGCCTTGGTCAATCCAAGCAAGTCCCTAAACTTATTTTTATATCCTTGAGAGCTAAGGTGTATAGCGAGGGCATTTTCTGGGTCCCATCCTCCAATAGCAGCTATTTCTTCAGGGAAAGGACAAATATCGCCTCCAGGAAAGGCAAACACATGAAAATTTGGGTCCCAATACTCAAGACAAGCATCCAAGAAAGGCTTCACAACTTTCACTAATTTGAGACTCAAGATCGATCCCAAATTAAAAGCACTCATGTCATGTTTCTCAACATTTGTGAACTCATTTGACCACTCCTTGAGACGGTTTTCAAAAGCATCCATAATTTTGAAATTTTTTTGAGAAGATATGAGAGCTTTTATGTGATAGACGAAAGAAAGAGAAGGAATTGTGTGAATAAAAACTTCCCCGAAGTCTCTATTTATACTATTCGTTGTTTCCTAATTTCTGTCAAAATCTGAGTAACTGGGGAAATGACGCAGCATCTGCTGCGTCTCTTCGAAGAGTCGCAGCAGGCCATGCCTTTTTCCCGTGTTTTCAGCTTGGATCTTTCCTAATTTGTTTTTTGCTATAATTTCCTATTCCTATAGGATATTATTTTGGTAATTCCATCAAATTACCTTGTTTTATGTTTCCTAATTCTTTTCGGGTTCGTTTTTCGAGACGAACTCGACATTTTTGCCAAACGAGCACACTTACTCATCTTATTTTATTTCGTTTTTTTAGGGGAATCATTTCACTTCTCCCTTTCAACACTTTTCACGATTAGACATTTCTTTTTTAAGTTTTTTTAGGGGGGTAGCCCTCCCTAACGTCCGGTCATTTTGCTCATTTCTGGGCATTCTTGCGCATTTTCTATGCATTTTTGTCATTTTTGCTCATTTTTGGGCACATTTTTTTTTACTTTTTTCATTTTGTGCCAATTTAGGCCACTTGTATGCTGTGTGTTTTACGTGTAAATTCTATGTAAATTTTGGCAGCATGACGGCATAAACCGTCACCTACCAAATCTGTTTTTTTAAGCTAACCTGCAGAAACAGCAAACACCCAGCAGCAAAGGCACTCAGGCCATTATATACACAACTAAAAGACGATATGTACATCAAACTGGGGGCTTTCGCCCAAAACAGGTCCGAAAAGTCCAAAATAAGTCCAAAATGTACAAAATGTATACAAGACAACAACAAAAAGGGCAGCTAGTCCTGGTGGCCACTCAACTCAGCTACGGTTGCCTCGAGAGCAGCGATCTCAGCGTCCTTGACCTCCAGCTCCCTCAACAGACGAGTCGTCTCCTCCCGAGACTACGCCAGTTCGCGCTCTAGGTCGCGCTCTCTCTACATACAAATGATGAAGAAATGCCTCATTTCAATTATTTTTTCAATAAAATGAAGCAACATTTGTATTGCAATAAAATTCGAAATATCAAACGAAACAAGAAAGGGAATGAGAGGTTCATACCTATCGTCCTCGCCCCCAGCTGGTTGGCCATCCTCTACAACGCCACGTACTGAGACGGTGCCACCTGAATTAGAATAATAAAAAAGGTTCAAAAAGAAACAGGCGCATTCTTATGCAGTAAAACAATAAAGACAGCCAAAACTGGGGGCTTACCCTTCTCACTAGGTGCTGCCACTCCTCCAAGCCAGTGTCTGTCACCTCCTCGTCGAAGTCGCGGATCTCCGAGATCGTCGTCATCCCCGCCGCGTCAATGTACTCGAGTGTCTCTGGGTAAGCTGGGGGCTCGACGCCTGCAACCTCGATCTCCTACGAGGTTCAAATAGCTCTTTATTTGACGATCATTCGCCATTTGTTAAATCAATGCAACAGCATAGAAAATGTAAAATACTTACCACGATCGGCCAAAACGCCAACCTCCGGTGAACGAACTCGGAGTACTCCTCGCCAGGAAAGAGAAGGGCGTCGCCGCTCGCGTCCGCCAAGTCAGCCTCTCTCTCGGCGTCAGAAGGCTCCCTAAACAGCGTCCATGGAGGATCGATAGGAACTGCGTAGGTGTCACGAGAGCACTGCCGAATCAAACGCTTGGCCAGGTACCACACAGGTCCCATGGACGTCCTCAGCAACAACCGACTCGAGCTCCTAGGACGAAGGACCTCGGCCACGAATGCTGAAGCGTCAAGGTAGTCCTCCCAAGGTCTGGGCACCCACTAAAATAAGCAAGCGAGGGGTCATTCCTATAATCGGCTCTAAGCGGGAAAGGGGGGTCATTCTTATGATCACTTCTAAATACAAATGAAAAGAAATAATCAAACAGGGTCAAAAGGGCACTTACGTCCTCCAACTTCAGGGCATTCACGCCCCTCCGACAAACATCGTAAGAAGAGCGTTGGCGCTTCCTATGGCACACCACCCAGTCCCTCACAACGGGGTACGCCCTCGGCTCGGGCTCCGTCCTCTTGGGCATAAAACTGGGAAAGTAGGAGTACACCCATGCCTGCAAACAGAATAATCATTTATTTTTTCTATGATAATGATCTTTCATAATTCAATAGAGATAAAGAAAGAAAGAAATAATGATCTTTCATAAATGAAAAAGAAAGGTTCATACCTCCAACAAGAGTCCAGGACCGACAGTAGCAGGAGAAGTCCCCTTCTCCATCAACTCTGGACGTACCATGGCCCTCATATAGCGAGTAAGGACCGCAAAGCCAGGAGTAACCCAGTCCCACCGACCCAAGCTACTTAAGTCAGAAAGAAAAGGAAGAAGCTTCGTCGACAGCCTCTTCCCCTTGTCTCCAAGGAAAATCGAAGACAAGAATCACCACAGCCACAAGCGAGACCTCTGCTCTGCAGTACATAGAGGGGGAGGCACCTTCCTCCCATCCATTGTCACCATCGCCAGGGTCCTACCCGCAAAATAGTCCCTGACGTAAGAACTCGGCACCAACCCGGGAACGCTGGCAGTACCCTCCGCCAGATTCCAGCCGATCAGCCTCCTCGCCTCGGCCGAGTCTACTCTCATGGCCGTCAACGGCCACACCAAAGTCTCCTCTCCACACGGCAGACCCGAGATCATATTGTAGTCCTCTAAAGTGATCGACCCCTACCTCTACAAAAGGCATATTAAAAGTCGAGGTCGTATCCCAGTACTGATCAAGGAAAGCTTGGATTAGGCTAAGGTTAGCCCAAATCTTCCTTTCCCTGATCGTTATCCAAACTCCCACCAAAGCCCCAAAGGCTCCCAACTCAACGATGGCCTTCTGCTCCTCCGATAGTCTCTCGAAGGCGTCCATCATCGTCAAGTGGCCGGAAAAAGACCTCATGTTCTTGGCCTCCTATATTAATTCAAAACGAAGTTATCTTTAGACCAAGTCAAGTAAGAAATGAAACGGCAAACAAATGGGAAAGGTAATAAAGAAATGACAAGTTCGAGACTTACCAGACTTCTCGCCGTTCTATAATACAGGTGGCTCTCTTCTGCCCAAATGATATGTCTACTATCCCATTTCTCACCCCACTCGGGTGCACCCACAAGCTGGCGTCCGCCTCGTCCCACGCTGGCCCTCCTCGGGACCTCCTCAGCCTCCTCCTCAATCACCTCCTCTCTCTCTCCACCCACGAGATCAAGAGAAGGGTCGAATTCAACGTCCATGGGAACCTTCCCCGACATAGAAGGTATGTCGCCTGCAAAAATCAAAGTAAGCAAGGCCGTGTCAAGCCTTCACAAGTCCTTTAATTTTGAGGTCATTTCGAGCATTTTCGAGCACTAAAAAGGGGTTTTATCGCCATCCTTGGCTACTTCTTTCGAAACCCAACCACACATGTGGAATATTGGGTCAAGTTAAGTCCAAGTTCAAGCCTAGTCATGGGTTTGAGTCGAAATTTCGCTACAATAGCGATTATGCCCTAGAAAAGTGTTTTGAAATAGTTGTCACAAATCAAAAATCCGACATTATAGCAAGTTTACCCATTACACAAGGGTTCCAAAACAACAAATTTCATCAAAAATGGACAATCCTAAGGTCATTTTCGAAGCAATTTTCGAAACAGTTGAGAAACCGTCTCATTTTCGCCAAATGCTCAATACTTGACGAAAATTCATAAAGAATAAATGATTATGTTCCTAATATTGCCAATTATCCGTTTCTAATGTCAATTTTATCAAACAAATCCATTAAAGGCGAAACCCCCATTTTTTTGACATTAAGGGGAGGGGGAACCCTAATTTTGGTCCTAATTCAATCAAAAACACCAATTAAAAGCAAGAATGTGATACATACCTCAATTAGTCATGATTAAAGGAATGAATTGATCAAATTTTGATGGGTTTTTGGTTGAAATTTGAGAGAATTTGAAAGGAATTTGTGTTTTGAAATTATGAATAAAATACACGGTTTATCGTGTTTTTACCCGGACGGGGACAAGCCCAGGAAAAGACGCAGCACTAGCTGCGCCCCTTCCAAAAGCCGCAGCACTTTCTGCGCCTGTTCCCCAGCGTCTTCCCAGCTCAATTTTAAAATTTCGTTATAAGTTTGTTATCTGTGGGCCCAAGTTGTGTGCGCCTCTTCTCCGACACCTTATATCTTATATTTGGTCTTTTTGGGCGATCTTTTCGTCCAGACGCGTATTTTGCTAAACGGACTGCAAAGCCGTTATGATATTTTATCTCCCGGCAAGGATTTTTGTTGAACCTAGTTCACAAGTTTATTCCTTTATTATTAGGATTTCGCTTGCAACAACGAGCGAATTTCCAGCGGTGCTTAGGACGCACCACTACCAGTCAAGTCTCTTCGTCTTTCTCGACGGTGTTGAGACACACCTTTATCGATACTTTATTATCCAGTGAGAGTTCATGACAACCGATTGCACTTCTCGAGAGATGGGGTTTGTTTGAAGGCAGATACAAGCAGATTTCCCAGGAATGATTTAATCCAGACAGAGTCATCCATATTTTCCCCAGTGCGGCAGTATTTTACAGTATTGCTCACTCAAGATTTCTTTCTTGAAGATCAAGATGTTCCTAATCGTCAATATATTCCCCAATGAGAGTTCGCTTGAGACCGACGCAAGCAGATTCCCCAGCAGTTTCTACCGACGTCCTTCTACCCTCAATATTATTTGTTTTCTCACAGAGTTCGGCAAAGGTGTCGTTCTCCAGAAGTTCTCACACCAGCCGTCCTTTTGGGTTCGTATACCCAGGTTCATACACCTAGCTTTTTAAGGGTCCCCACACCCTAGCACAATCCTTATGTATCTTTTAGGTCTTAACCTTAGCTCCTACGCTTAACCTTAGATCCTACGCTTAACTTTAGCTTCTATGCAACTCCGGAAGCATCTCGAGAAAGAAGTCACATGTATGGTTTCTTCTTATGGCTGGCGAGCTTCTTTACGAAGTCTAATGGACTTTAAACGACCCTCCCCGATATTCGACAGACTTTAAAATGTTCCCGGCGATAGGTCCTTGGTTCAGACCCCTTGAGCCGCCTCGCGTCGCCGTAGTTATCAGGTTGTAATCTTTGATTAACATGATGGCTATACTTTGAATTTCGCCTTGTCCAAGCCTCAGTAAAAGTGGGGGCTTTGTAGATACCTCATTTCTACACCTTCCGCCAACCACCCAGTGATGATTGTGCCGCATGTTTGGTACACGGAACTATTTATGACAATCTGTAAGTTTATCATCAAGTGATAATTCAAATACTTGTGTCTACCTCTTGGTCGTCATCTACGTGCCGATACGGTCGTTTTGACAGTAATTAGAGTTCATTTGGAGTCCGGGTCAAAAACCGCTTCATTTTCTAAGAAACCGCTTAAAATGCCGAGTTGGAATGTCCTAGAGTATTCCAGATATTTATTCCATAATTTAATTTTATATATTTTGGTAAAATATATCCATAAATTGAAAGATCATAGATCCATATTAGACTCTCTAATAAAAATTAAATTATCTCATAATTTATCACTTTAGTGATCTATGTAACATGCATGCAAATATAAAAGCATAAAAATAAAAGTTAAGGAAAAACAATTTCCTTACATTGATTTTTGTGGACAGCAGGGGCGCCCACGGGGGCGCTTGGGAGAGAGGAGAAACAAGCGTTTGCATTTTGTATGGAGTCGCCACCAATTTTTATGGAAAATTGGAACCGTTCGAATACCTCGTGTCATGTCAAGACACAAAGTAGTGACATGAACACTAAGCAATCGTTACCCTTAGCATTTTATGTCTAGAATGACTCTCGTGGATGCCAATGAACACGGGTGTTCACAGATATCTGGAGTAAGGGGTGAGGGTACGTATTAGGAAGCTCTTTTGATCGAACACCTAATCCCGCCCGCCTCGATAGCGGCCTCTACTAATGATTAGGGAAGTTATTCGTACTCGATATATCGTCGGCTATATGCATGCAATGCAACATCCAAGTTTTAATCCTAACATGTGAGAAATTAACTAAGTCGGTTGACACGTAATTAACATACAATTGGGTCGAAGTAGGATTTAATGCTCAATTACATGTGAAAAAATACAAATGGTACAAGAAATATGATAAATATAATAGGAAAATTGCATTAATGAAAATTACATTAATTACATTGGATTAGGCGATTTATGTCGAAAATACCTTTAAAACGGCTAATTTGAGAAAACGAAATAATAAAAGAATCAACGAACAGAACAGAAGGTGATAATACGATTAATAATTAATTATTCGTATGTTAAATAAACTAGGTCAAGCAACAACGGAGTTGAAGCGAGAATTCAACCGGGCGAAAAGCAGAGCTGCGTCCTTTGGAATAGCGCGCAGACGCTGCGTCTGTTCTGACACGATTCAGGCCGTGAAGCGGAATTGCGAATTGTTAATATCAATTGGTAAATTTAACGATTGATTAAATTATTTCTTTGGGATGAAAGTGATTAATATGTTATTTACATGTGATTAATGGGTCATAAAAACAACAAAACATGGATGAGACGGAATATAACTAATTAATTTACACGAAAGAATGATTGATTAGTGACATGAGTGAATAAAACAGATTAATTATAACGAATTAGTGACAAATATGCGATGGTGACAATAATAAACAGATGCAAATATGTCAAAGATGAATTCCAGAGACCCAATATTGATGAATTGAATTTCTACAACCCGGATTGAATTTAATGACGAAAACCCGCAAATATTGATTATAAGGGATTTAAGTCGGATTTAACAATGAATTATACGAACTAATGATGATGATTAATGATATACATGTGAAATTATTATGTGATTGTGTGTCAAAGAATTAACAAACAAATGAAAATAAATAAACACGATTTAATTACGGAGAGGATTTAACGAAGAAGAAAGGAAGCAGAATCGGCGGCCTCACGAAGAGGCGCGGCAGTGCTGCGCTCCTTCAAGAGGCGCAGCGAGCTTTGCGTCCTTTCTCGACGGTTATCTCGGAAATCCGTAAAAAGAGGTTTTAAAGACGGTTTTAGAAATCGGTTTCAAAAGGTATTTCCGACATAAACCTTACAATAATGATTACAATAATTAAAATACAATAAATAAAAGAGAGATTATATACCCTCGGACTTACATGTTGACGAAACGAGAAGGACTAAGATATCAATTAGTGATGCTCTACGCGAATGCAAAGAAAGTGCCCTCGTAAGAGGAAAACGATTAGATTAATTAAGTTGATTGATTGTGGAGTTGGTCAAATTGGTCGGTCATGCAAACGAGGCTGGTACTCAGAAGGATCCGAGCTTACGTGGTCGAATGTTCAAGCACGTAGACGCCAAAAAGTAAGAACAAAGGTCTAGAATGCAAAGGGAGAAGAGAAGGGCGGACACTCGCGTGAGAAATATGAGGAGCGAAGGCTCCTATTTATACTAATCACGTGAAGGAATTAGGGTTTTCTGAGAGACTTTGGAAGTGAATCTCGGAAAGATATGAAAAAGATACGAAAATTACGCAGAAAGGACTCGGGAAGAGGCGCGGCGTACTGCGTCTCTTGGAAGAGGCGCAGCACCTGCTGCGTCTGTTCCCAAGTGGTTTCCTCCTGCGGAAGAAAGATTTCCGTGTTTAAGTTATGGTAGGACGGAAATAATTCGGTTTTCCTTAATATCTTATGTAAATATTACGGGAAATTGTTTACCAAAAGATAAAAAGTGTGAAATATGGAATAGAAATATCCGGAACATTCCAGAACATTCTGACTCGGATTTAACGGTTATCGAGAAAATGGAGACGGTTTTAGGCCCGGACTCGAATGTACTCTAATTACTGTCAAAACGACCGTATCGGCACGTAGATGACAACTAAGAGGTAGACATTAATATTTGAGCAATCACTTGACGATAATCTTACGAACTGCCACAAATCGTTCCGCGTACCAAACATGCGGCCCAATCATCACCGGGTGGTTTGCGAGAGGTGTAGAAATGAGGTATCTACAGAGCCCCCACTTTGACTGAGGCTTGGACAAGGCGAAAGTCAAAGTATAGCCATCAGGTCAATCGAAGATTACAACCTGACGACTATGGCGACGCGAGGCGGCTCAAGGGGTCTGAGCCAAGGACTGTCGTCGGGAACATTTTAGAGTCCGTCGACTATCGGGAGGGTCGTTTAAAGTCCATTAGACTACGTAAGGAGGCTCGCCAGCCATAAGAAGAGACCATACCCGAGACTTCTTTCTCGAGATGCTTCCGGAGGTACATGGGAGTTGTTGAGCGAAGATCAGGCGTCAGGATTAAATAAGGTGAGTAGCGAGGACACAAAGCGGAACCGAAAGAAGAAGGTGCTTGGGTAGTCTTCGGGAAATACGTAGATAGCGGGACAAAGTGGAAGGCTGGCGACGAGAAATCGCTTAGGTAGATGTTGATCTTCATGTCTTGAGAGGGACAGTACGTCCGCTTACTCTCGCTGGGGACATGATTGGGAATTAGTCTCCATGTCGTGAGAGGGAAAGTGTATCCGCTTACTCTCGTTATAATGAAGGCGTGTCGAATTCTGTGAAGGAATAAATGCTCGTTGTGACAAGCAAAAGGTCTTGGAAGAAATAAATAATATGCAACGATCCGGCTTTGCTGGCTTGGAAATGCGGGCCGGAATGAAAGAAAATCATCGAACGGACCAAAAGGATAAAATAGCATCAGGGAAGAGGCGCACCAAAGATGGGCCCACAAATAACGAATTCATAACGAATTTTTGAAAATCCGTATGGAGGGAACACAAGGAAGAGGCGCAGCAAGAGCTGCGTCTCTTGGAAGAGGCGCAGCGCCTGCTGCGTCTGTTCCCCAAAGTGTATTTTCTGCGTAAAAACGCGATAATCAGAAGTTCATTTCATTATTTCGAAACACAAATCCTCCAATTTCTCTCTCAAAAATCAATCATTTCCGCCAAGGTTTGATCCAAAAGCTTGCATTAATCATGACTAATCGAGGTATGTGTCTCATTCTTGCATTAATCGTCTATATTTGCTCAATTTTGAGTCAAAAAAATTAGGGTTTATGACCCAATTGATCGAAAATTTGGGGCTTTTCCCCCAAATGCATTTGCCTTGTCAAATTGACATTAGAAATGGATAATTGGTAATATAAGGAACATAACCATGTTTTTGTCTCGAATTTTCGTTGAGTTTTGAGCCTTTGAGTGAAATTTGAGACAGTTTCTGACTAAAAGTAAATTGCTTCGAAAATAGCCTTAGGATTGCCCATTTGCGATGAAACTTGATATTTGGGATCCTTGAACGATGGGTAAACTTCCTACCATCTCGGAATTTTGGTTTGTGACGGCTTTTTCAGGACACTTTTCTAGCGCATAATCGCTGTTATAACGAAATGCTGCCGAAATTTCGACTCGAACCCGGAACTAGGCTTCACATTAGGCTTGACTTGACCCAAATTACCACATGAGTGATCGGGTTTGCGAGAACATGGCCAAAGATAGCGAGAAAAGAGCGATTTCAGGGCTTTCGAAGGCTCGAAAATCCCTTAACCAAGGCTTGTCGTCACGTGACGCGGCCTAAATTTGCTTTAATGTTGCAGGTGATGTAGCTTCTACTTCTGAGAGAGCTCCCATGGAGATAGACGTTGCTACTGTCGAGGAGGCTTTAGAGCAAAGCTTTCCGCCGCGGTGATGGCCGCCGGGGACGAGGTCCACGAGGAGGAGGTCTGTCGAGGAGGAGGAGGCCGAGACAGGCCAACGTTGGGCGAGGAGGTCGTCACCGAGAGGAGTTCCGCGTGGGCTGAGACTTGGGAGAGCGAGCTTTTTTTTGTGGGGCGAGAGGGTCACCCGTCTTACAGGACGGTGAAGAGCTTGGTAAATAGGAATTCACTACTCATTACTCATCCTCTTTCATTCATTCGTTCAAAACTCTTTCGATTTTCATTCAAAACTAAAGATAGCTTTTGTTTCAAATCACAATAGGAGGCCGGGAACATCAGGTCGTTCTCGGGCTACACGACAGCGATGGAGCACTACAAGCGGCTGTCGGCGGAGGAGCGGGCCATGATCGAGCGTGGAGCGTTTGGTCCTTTGGTGCAGGCCTGGAGGGATATCGCGAAGAGGAAGCTGC
This sequence comes from Silene latifolia, assembly GCF_048544455.1. Lineage (NCBI taxonomy): Eukaryota > Viridiplantae > Streptophyta > Magnoliopsida > Caryophyllales > Caryophyllaceae > Silene > Silene latifolia. Next base: position 312,773,191 of record NC_133537.1, read on the forward strand.
TGATGCGACCATAATTGGCGCATATTTAGCCCCCGAATTACCATTGTTTTCATGCTTTTTAGTGCCTATTTGGGTCATTTCTTATCTTTAGTTCTTTGTTTTGCATATTCTTTGAGATTTGGATCCCTTGGTAGGAAAGGAGTAAGAATCTTGCATTTTCATGGCAAAACAAGGCTAAATTGATCATATTCAATGACCAAGCATCAAGGAGAGACAAGACTAGAAGGCCTTTGTACATAGCATAGTAGAAGAGCATTGTTGAGAAAAGGATCCTTGAGTCCCCAAGGAAATCCCCAAGGAATTCATGAAGAAAAGGGAAGAAAAAGAAGAAGGAAAGTTCTTTGAACTACAATCCGAACGGATTGTAGAGAATCCGTCCGTCCTCGCCAGTCCGAGCGTCCTCACCAGGAATCCGCTCGGATTCCCCATGCCCAATCCGAGCGTCTTGTTCCTTGATCCGCTCGGATCGTCCATCCCAGATCCGGCCGTCCCGACTCCCGGCCCGCACGGATCACAAAGACAAAGACTGCTGATTTCGTTCTTCAAGCTACGAAATGGAGAAGCCCTTCTCTCGGATAATCCCGGAGGCTCCTTGCTCAACTTAAAAAGTGTAATTACTAGTTTAGCCCTTAGTTAACCCTAATGCATCCTCCCTAATTTTCACTATAAATACCCCATTAGTCTAATTAGAGGAGCATGTTCTTCTTATCAATAATTAGGGTAGTTAATATCAATCAAATCTCTTTTCAATATTGTAATCAAATATTAATCAAGTTTTAATCCAAGTTTTAGTTCTTTAATCTCTCTCTTGTTCTTACTTTGTTTTGGGTAATTGAAGATTATTTGGGTTATTATTGGGAGATTGACAACCTCTCAATCTAGGATTCAAGTACTTCTATTATTCTTGCTTTATTATTGGAATCATTAGTAGGTATAATCTCTTAATCCCTTTTTAATTATTGCTAATTACTTTCATTTATTCATCATGTTTCATTATGTTAGTATGATTGACAACCTTCCTAGCATGATCAATATGATAATGAGTGAGTAGTCTCTTAGCTAGGGTTTAATGGGTGATTAGGGGAAACCAACATGGGGAATGATTCATGCTTAAATTAATATGCTTTCATATCTTATTTGCTTGCTTGTTTTGATCTTAATACATGCACATGTTATATTTGATGAAATGCTAAGCCTATGAATCCTTGCATTTACTATCATCTTCTATCCTTTCAACTTGACTTGTAAGACATAACCCAACTCGAGTCTTGTTAGACCATGCATGTGTTAAGTAGGGAAGATTAAGTCGACTTGTAGGTGTTGTACAATCCAAGAGATTCGGCTCCGGGACCCAAACTTTCCTAGGATTGTAAGATATAACCCAACTCAATCCATCACAACAATAATTGCTTGCTTATAATTTGAGAACATGTTTGTATGATCATATCCCATGATTCCCCTATGAACCCATGACACCCTAGTGCTTTTAATCAATTGTTTACACCCTTATTTCATTTACCTTGTTAGTTTATTTTCATTGCTATCTTAGTTTAGTAACCTTCTACATCAACCCAATTTGTGACACCCCTAGACACCACTAGTTACAATAGAATCTTCATTTCAATACCCGTCCCTTGGGATCCGACCTTTACTTGCCTCTTTACTAATTGTAGAGTTGTTTGTGAAGTATAAATTGTGTTTTGTATCGACCATTGACCAACGACCACATATGCTTAATTGTGAACACCAAATGGCTCCGATCAAAAATGGCGCCGTTGCCGGGGACGGTGTTTAATTGATTTAAGATTTCTTTTATTGTTTTTAGTTGTGTCTTTTTCACCTTGGGGAAGTAAAACTCCTCAAGGTTTGTTCTAATTGTTTTTGAGTTGTTTGATATTTTGCATGTCTAGAAGGTTACAAAGAGATTTGTTACCTTTTGACCGTGAAATCGAAAGAACCTTGACGAATAATAGGAGACTTGTTAGGAGGAATTTGGGAGGTGTTGGTGAAGTTGTTCAACCCACTAGTGAGTTTGTCAATCCTTTCGCAATAGAAGGAGAAGAAAACCCATTAAACAATACCACACAAAATCCACCTACAATGCCTAAATTCTCGTCACACTCTATACCCACCGAGGAGGATCTACCAAATGGTACTCCTACCCCACAACATCTTACCGGAAACTTTATTGCCAAGTCCGCCTTCATTCAACTAGTTGAGAGGAGCCAATTCGGGGAAATGCCTAGTGAGGACCCTCATTCTCATATGGAAACATTTTGTGATTATTGTGAAGCTATCTCTCAAACGGGCGTGACTCAAGACCAAATAAGATGGGTCTTATTTCCTTTTTCGTTAATCGGCACCGCAAAGCAATGGTTGAAGGGCCTTGATAAGGCCACCCTTGGAATAGATTCTTGGAAGAAGCTAGCTCTAGCTTTCTACAAAAAATTCTACCCACCGGAAAAGACCAATATGCTAAGAGCTCAAATTACGGGTTTTAAGCAAAGGGATGAAGAATCTTTGTATGAAGCTTGGGAGCGGTTCAAAGGTATTTGTCGCTCATGTCCTCACCATGGACTTAGCGAATGGTTTTTAGTGCAACAATTTTGGAATGGTTTATATGAAGATTCAAGGAACATTCTCAATATGGGATCAAATGGAATGTTCACCGAAGTTGATGACAATCAAACATGGAACAAGATTGAGGAAATGGCGGTCCATAATTCGCAATATAGTAGGCCTCGCAAGGCTACTAGAGGAGGAAAGTATGAAGTGGACACCGTTACTTAATTGGGTGCTCAACTTAGTGCTCACATTGACACAATCAACTTGAAGTTTGAACAAGCTATGGCTAGACTTGAGGAAAACTCAAAATCAACAAAGCATCATGTCAATGCCTTGACGGCATCCTCATCAATCCCAAGCAGGATATGTGAGAATTGTGGAACCTTGGGTCATGACTCAAGTGAGTGTAGGGGAACAACCGAGCAAGTCAATGCTTTCCAAGCTTACAAAAGTGGTACCCCTTATTCAAATTTTTACAATGAAAACACCAAGTTCCATCCAAATCTCTCATACAAAAGCCAAAATGTCCAAAACCCTCAAACAACATACACTCCACCACCCATGAGAAATCAAAATCAAAGACCCTTTTTCAATCAAAACCAAGGTTACCAAAATCAAAACCCATACAATCACCACAATGACCAAAGTTTTGATGTCCAAAAAGCGGTCCTTCAAATGCAAAAGAATCAACAAGAATTTTTCACCCAAATGCAAAAAGATAGCCAAGCAAAAGACACCACCATCAACAACATTCTAGCTCACACCAAGATGTTGGAGACACAATTGACCCAACTAGCATCTTCGAGCTCACAAAGACAAAAGGGGCAATTACCACCTCAAGGTAATCCCCCTAGACATGAAACGGTTAGTGCCATTCACTTGAGAAGTGGTACAAGGTATGAAGCACCGAAGGAGCAAGTTGAGGATGAAGTTGTGAGAGCTAGTGAGAATGAAGTTGTGGTGCAAGGTCCAAAGAAGGGGAATCATCAAAAGAAGAAAGTTCAAAGAAAAATGAAGACAAAGCCAAAGAGAAGGAGCCCATTGTGATTAGACTTCCTTTTCCAAGTCGTCAAGCCAAGCCTAAATTTGATGATCAACTTGGAAAGTTCATGGAAATTGTGAAGAACTTAGAAGTCTCAATTCCTTTCACGGAATTAATCAATCACGTTCCGGCCTATGCAAAGTACATGAAAGATATCCTCACAAAGAAGAAGTCGATCCGGAAACTTGAGACTATCGCCTTCACCAAGGTGAGTAGTGCAATACTTCAAGGGAGTTCACCTCCAAAGTTAAAGGATCCGGGAAGCTTCTCAATACCGTGTACCATTGGCGACACAACGATCAACAAAGCCTTATGTGATCTAGGGGCTAGTGTGAGTGTCATGCCGTACTCGGTAAGTAAAAGGTTGGGAATGGGAGAGCTTAAATGTACCAATATCACTCTTCAAATGGCCGATAGATCGACGAAGACACCATTAGGGATATGGGAAGATGTCCCCGTGCGAATTGGGAAGTTTTTCATCCCGGTGGACTTTGTCATTGTTGATATGGAGGAAGATTCCAACATTCCAATCATCTTAGGAAGACCTTTCCTACACACCGCGGGTGCGGTGATTGATGTGAAACATGGAGAGCTCACTCTAGAAGTGGGAGATGAAAGCATAACTTTTAATCTTGACAAAACCATGAGAGCTCCTCGTTTGCATGAGCCATGTTTCATGATTGATCATTATAGCCGAAAAGATGAGAAGAAGAAATCGGAACTCCAATGGAGGAAGAAAGTTGAAGATGCTCCATTCAAAGAGCAAGTGAATTGCGACAAGGAGAGCTTGCAAAGCTCATCAAAATCAACCAAGGAAGAAGATGATGGCCTCATTGGCCAAGAGAAGAAATTGGGAGAGTTGTCTCCATCTAAGCAAGAGATTTTCAATGATCAACTCAATGAAGTTTGTGGTCTTTGGGACGACGAATTTGAAGGGATCTTTAATCCCTACATTGGGCATGCCATCGATCATGATCAACAACAAGGACCACGGTCTATTGAGGACCTCTACCATAACAATGAACAAGCTTTTGATTACTTCTTCAAGGTGTTGAGCAACATCAACAACACCTTGAACATGCCTCCTTGACATCTCATCAAGAATGAGAGTTTGGTGGAGTCCTCCCTAAACCACCACTTGTAAATATTTCTAACTCCCTAACTTACATTTCAATTTTTGTATTGCATTTTTGTCATTCTTGGATTTATTTTATTTACTTTGATCAAAATAATTGTCATGTAAGAGAGAAGTGAGGGAGGGACTAATGATTTTAATTGATGTGTAGTGCTTTACCTTAGTGTGGGGATGGCAATTGCCTAAGCTATTCATGCCTTAGTAGTGCCCCCACAATGAAGAACACAAGATTTGAAAGAAAGAAAGAAAGAATGATAAGGGAATGCGTTGGTACACGGATGGAACTGAATCCGTGTACACAAGGACCAATCCGAGCGGATTCCTGAGAATCCGCCCGTCTGCAGAGGATCCGAGCGTCCTGCTGAGAAGACGCCCGTCTTGGGCTGTGTTGAAATTAAAGAATTCTTGACTGTTAAAGAATCCGAGCGGATTCCTGGAAAGACGCCCGTCTCACAGAATCCGTCCGTCTTGTGAACAATCCGCCCGTCTTGCAGCTGAAGAAAAACAAAGAAAAATCTCTGGACAAGAATCCGTCCGTCCTGCGCGAAATCCGCCCGTCTCATCCAAAAAGAATCCGAGCGGATTCCCCAGAATCCGCCCGTCTCTAGGCGGGATTTTTGAAAATTTGAAGTGAAGAATCCGAGCGGATTGCGCCTAATCCGCACGGATTGTCCCTGCGTCCTAAAATTGTCGAGTTCTTTAAATACCCACCCCACCTTCATTCATTCATTCATTCACTCATAAACACTACCCATAACATCAAAACCCTCATCCTCTCCATCTCAAAAACAAAAAACCCTCAACAAAACTCACCAAAATCAAATCAAACCATCTTTCAAACAACAAATCAATCACTCCATCTTCATTAACAATCAAAACCAAGCACAAAATCTTCACCTTTGAATTGATTTTTGTTCTCATAAAGGCAAAGCCTTTCACTTTCAAAATCGATTTGGGCATTCTACAAATTGAAGATTTTTGATCTTTTTCTTGGTTAGCTCATCAAATGGCAAGAACAAAGGGAGCGACAAAAGCAAAGGCAAAGGCAACAAAGGCACCAAAGACTACAACTCTCTCTCAAAGGCAAAAAGCTCTACAAATGAAGAAAGTTTTGGCAATGGTAGTATCAACACCAAGCTTGGAAGTGCAACAACCTCAACAAACTTCTATGGAAGCATCACCCTCTACTCCGGTAATTAATCAACTCTTGCATTATCCGGAGGTAACATTCATTTCCGACTCCCATAGAAATACATTTGTCAAGTTTGCTATGAAACAAATTCAATCCACCAAATTCATATGCCAAGATGCTTTAGAGAAGTTGGGTGTTCTAGAACAAACAAGAGTCTTTTTCAATGCCATGGGTTTAAAGAAATTGTTTGAAATGAAGGAAGTAACATACCCCTCCCTTGTCTTGGAATTCTTAAGTTCTTTAAAAGTGACAAAAGTTGAATATAGGGAAAATATTGAGTTTCGTCTAGCTAACACTAGTAGACGCATTACCTTTCCGGAATTGGGTGCAATTTTGGGTCTTAGCGATGAACATAAATTTTATAAGCAATATGGGAAGTATGATCCCGAGCCTCTTTGGGAGACAATCTCCGGGAAGAAATTTGAAGATTTTAAAGCTTGTCGTGCTCTTTTGGTCCATCATCCGGGCATAAGAATATGGCACAAAGTTGTGGGAAATACCATAATTGCTAGGAAAGACACCAATCATTTCACGGGACTCGATTTTATTCTCCTTGAATCAACTTTGAATATTGGAAGAATTCACACCAAGCCTTACAATTCTTTGAGGCTATTGGTTGATAGATGGCTCCATGTAGATAGTGGGAAGAAGGGTCAAACCGTAATTGTTAATGGCGGCCTTGTCACGGTCCTAGCCAAGCACTTTGATCCTAATTTCAATAAGGATAGCAAGTACAAGGCTAAGGATGGTGGCCATCTTATTGATATGTCCACCTTGATTAACAAGTTTAAGTGGGTTGTTCACAATTCCCTTGATACCAAGTATGGGTGGCTTACAAGTGAGGCTCGATCATTCACTTTACCCGCAAAGATTTGCCGTCTTAGTGTCCACCGGACCAACTATTTGCTTCCCCTATCCGAAGAAGCCGAGTACATCATTCAACAACAAAAGGGTGATCATGAAACTCCCTCCTCTTCCATTGTTATACCACCTTACCCCTATGATTATGAAGAGTTCAAACCGCAAGGAGTTGAAATTGGAAAAGATTATGTCACTCTTCTTATGCAAGCCATGCACAAGCAAGCTTATGAAGACCGGAAGAATGCTTATTTGGCTCAATATCCTCCCCTCCTACATCTAGCTAGGCAAGGACTCCTTGATCCATCTTGTCCTTTGCCTAGTTGGGCGGATAGAGAAGCCTTGTTTCCGGGTGCATCTAGGGACGTGGTGGAAGACAATGAGGTTGTTGGAAATGATGAGGAGATTGATGATAATATTGAGGAAGAAGCAAGTGGAGATGAAGAAAGAGATGGTGAAGATGGTGAAGATAATGATGAGGAAGATGATGATGAAGAAAGCAAAGAAGAAAGTGCCAAGGAAAGTGGCAATGTGACCACTTCTCATGAGGGAAGTGATGGTGATAGTAGCATGATGGAAGACTAGCCTTGGAGACTCCTACACTCCCATGGTTTGTCTATATCTCCTTGTGTTTTATTTCATTTTGATCATTGTTGGTTTAGTCCTAGCAACATCAAAGGACTCACACCTCGGTTCCATTGAGGTGTTCTTTATTGTTCCCACTTTTGTAAAATCCAAAATGACAATCTAGTTTCATGCATAGCATAGTGTGTGCATGAACTCCCCCATGCTTTGACATTAGAAATAGTGTCTTATTTGGTTTGGGGAAGTTAATGCATACACAACGGGAGGTAATTTAAATTATCCTCTCCGTCATAACAAAAACCATGCATCATGTAGCATAGCTTAGTGTAGAATCATATGCATTAGGATGTTTATATGTTAGTTGCATCATGGCATGTAGTTGCATGTTAGAAAAAATTTTGTGAAACCGTCTACTTGGGAAGCTTGACAAGTGTACATAGGCCCTAGTAGATGCTTTTTATTCTTAAGACTTTGCTTGTTAGAATACTTGTAAAACACCCTAGGATGTGTCATGCTAGTATCCTTTGACCCATGGTTTAAGGCCGAGTCAAGAGTACCTTGTGGTGTGATAACTCCTTGGCTACCGTTTATTCCAAGGTGACCCTTGAAACCATGCATACATCTATCATTCATCCATGTTCTACCATATTTTTGTCATCAAAGGGAATGGGCACAAAACAAAAAGAAATCAATTTGAGTTCAACGAAATGAAAAGTGAAAGAAAGTTTGCAAAAATGCATCAAATGAAAAGAGGAGCAAAAATAGACTCCTAAAGCTTCAAATACAAGGCACCCTCGTTACTAATTGGGGTGACTTTGAAAATGTTCAAAAGAAATGCAAAAAGTTGTCAAGTATTGAAATGCCAAAAATCAAAAAGAATGGCAAGAAAGTGTTCTCAAAAAGTCAAATGCCAAAGAAATTTGGGGGGAAAACAAAAACAAAAGCAAACTCCCAAAATGAAACTCAAATTCTATCGATCCCTTTATCCATCATATCCATTTTTGTGCATGGTAGAGAGGGGACGACCCTTCTTCTTGTCTAGGCAAGAGGGGGAATTCCGCGATCCTCCAGTGTTTCTAACACCATAGGGAGTCTACTCTTGACAAAAGCATTTAACGATTGAGGACAAAGGTACCCTAGCTTGACACCTTTTGGAGGTGATTTATTGGTATCCTTCTAGGCTTAGTAGTTTGAACAAATTGCATCTATGAAGGATTGTGTACCCTTGAATTGCTTCCCTTGTAGATAATTTCCGCCACTTAGATGAGGAAAGTGGCTATTCTTTTTGTAGATGCATCCATTATGTGTTTTTGTGTGCTTAAAAGTTTGGATGTGTCGCCATTTTGGCAAGACCCACCTTGCCTTGCAAGAAGGCATCCTACCTCATGGTTGTCTTGTTGTGAGTTGAAGGGGCGGAGTGAGACCCGCTAATTGTCTCATATCGGCTATTATTATTAGGTTAGGTTAGTATTGGTCCTAGTCTTTGTCACCTCTTTACTCGGGACGAGCAAAGGTTCGGTTTGGGGATATTTGATGCGACCATAATTGGCGCATATTTAGCCCCCGAATTACCATTGTTTTCATGCTTTTTAGTGCCTATTTGGGTCATTTCTTATCTTTAGTTCTTTGTTTTGCATATTCTTTGAGATTTTGATCCCTTGGTAGGAAAGGAGTAAGAATCTTGCATTTTCATGGCAAAACAAGGCTAAATTGATCATATTCAATGACCAAGCATCAAGGAGAGACAAGACTAGAAGGCCTTTGTACATAGCATAGTAGAAGAGCATTGTTGAGAAAAGGATCCTTGAGTCCCCAAGGAAATCCCCAAGGAATTCATGAAGAAAAGGGAAGAAAAAGAAGAAGGAAAGTTCTTTGAACTACAATCCGAACGGATTGTAGAGAATCCGTCCGTCCTCGCCAGTCCGAGCGTCCTCACCAGGAATCCGCTCGGATTCCCCATGCCCAGTCCGAGCGTCTTGTTCCTTGATCCGCTCGGATCGTCCATCCCAGATCCGGCCGTCCCGACTCCCATCCGCACGGATCACAAAGACAAAGACGATTTCGTTCTTCAAGCTACGAAATGGAGAAGCCCTTCTCTCGGATAATCCCGGAGGCTCCTTGCTCAACTTAAAAAGTGTAATTACTAGTTTAGCCCTTAGTTAACCCTAATGCATCCTCCCTAATTTTCACTATAAATACCCCATTAGTCTAATTAGAGGAGCATGTTCTTCTTATCAATAATTAGGGTAGTTAATATCAATCAAATCTCTCTTCAATATTGTAATCAAATATTAATCAAGTTTTAATCCAAGTTTTAGTTCTTTAATCTCTCTCTTGTTCTTACTTTGTTTTGGGTAATTGAAGATTATTTGGGTTATTATTGGGAGATTGACAACCTCTCAATCTAGGATTCAAGTACTTCTATTATTCTTGCTTTATTATTGGAATCATTAGTAGGTATAATCTCTTAATCCCTTTTTAATTATTGCTAATTACTTTCATTTATTCATCATGTTTCATTATGTTAGTATGATTGACAACCTTCCTAGCATGATCAATATGATAATGAGTGAGTAGTCTCTTAGCTAGGGTTTAATGGGTGATTAGGGAAACCAACATGGGGAATGATTCATGCTTAAATTAATATGCTTTCATATCTTATTTGCTTGCTTGTTTTGATCTTAATACATGCACATGTTATATTTGATGAAATGCTAAGCCTATGAATCCTTGCATTTACTATCATCTTCTATCCTTTCAACTTGACTTGTAAGACATAACCCAACTCGAGTCTTGTTAGACCATGCATGTGTTAAGTAGGGAAGATTAAGTCGACTTGTAGGTGTTGTACAATCCAAGAGATTCGGCTCAGGGACCCAAACTTTCCTAGGATTGTAAGATATAACCCAACTCAATCCATCACAACAATAATTGCTTGCTTATAATTTGAGAACATGTTTGTATGATCATATCCCATGATTCCCCTATGAACCCATGACACCCTAGTGCTTTTAATCAATTGTTTACACCCTTATTTCATTTACCTTGTTAGTTTATTTTCATTGCTATCTTAGTTTAGTAACCTTCTACATCAACCCAATTTGTGACACCCCTAGACACCACTAGTTACAATAGAATCTTCATTTCAATACCCGTCCCTTGGGATCCGACCTTTACTTGCCTCTTTACTAATTGTAGAGTTGTTTGTGAAGTATAAATTGTGTTTTGTATCGACCATTGACCAACGACCACATATGCTTAATTGTGAACACCAAATGGCTCCGATCAGCTGCGGGCTAACCTTAGCCTGGTCCGCGCTTTCTTGGACCGATTCTGGGATACGACTTCCACGTTTCACATGCCTTTTGGTGAGGTGGGAGTCACTCTGGAGGACTACGGCATGATTTTCGGTGCCGTGTGGGACCGAGGAGGTGGAGTGGCCGGAGAGGCGCCATGAGGGTGGACTCGGCCGAGGCGAGGAGATTGATCGGTTGGAACTTGTCGCCGAAGGTGTTCTGATGCGGGTTTGGTGCCCAGCTCCTACGTTCGAGACTACTTTGCGGGAAAGATCCCGACGCTGGTGACGATTGACGGGAGGGAGACGGCTCCTCCTCCCTGTACAGCTGAGCAGAGGGCTCGTTTGTGGCTCTGATGGTTTCTGACTTCGATTTACCTCGGAGACAAGGGTGAGAGGCTGTCGACGAAGCTTCTTCCCTTCCTTTCTAACCTGAGTTCCCTAGGGCGTTGGGACTGGGTCACTGCTGGCTTTGCGGTCCTCATCCGCTTCATGAGGGCCATGGTTCGTCCGGAGTTGATGGAGAAGGGGACTTCTCCCGGTGCCGTCGGGCCTGGACTACTGCTGGAGGTATAAACCTTCCTTTAGACCGAAATCAATTCCTCTCTTTATCAAATCACGAATGATCGTCATTGACTATCTTGCTTTGCAGGCGTGTGTGTACTCCTACTTCCCGGGCCTCGCGCCTAAGAGGACGGAGCCGCTGGAGAAGGCCTATCCCGTGGTGAGGGATTGGGTGATGTGCAGGACGAAGAGCAAGCGTTCTTCTCACGGTGTCTACCGACGGGATGTGAACGCTCTTCAGACGGATGCTGGCCTGGACGACTGGCAGCATCTGATTCGGAGGGTGAGCCTCTAACTTTGCATAACTTCTGTGTAAGAACACATTTGATTGAGTTTGTTCAATTGTTGAGAATTTCTTTTTGAAAATGCAGGTTGCGCCGTCTCGGTTTGTGGCGTTGTGGAGGGTGGCCAACCGGCTGCGAGCTACTGCCGTCGAGGCACTTGTCGGCGGTCGAGGTCGTCAGGTATGAACCTTATGCCTATTCCATTTTTGATTTTTAATTTTCCAACTTTGCTTGAAATGATTGACATGAGCCAATTTATTGTTGTTTACAGGGTGACCACGAGCTGGAGCGAGAGTTGACCCAGTCTCGGGAGGAGACAGCTCGTTTGTTGAGGGAGCTCGAGGTTCGGGACGCCGAGATTGCCGTTCTTGCGGCAAGAGTTGCAGAGCTGGAGGGCGACCAGCAGTAGTTTTGTGTAGCTTTTGTAGACTTGCACATTTGGGCATTGATTTTGGACATTTTTGGACTTTGTTTGGGGCGAGAGCCCCCAGTTTGTAGTACATTTCCCTTGTTTGGTGTATATACGACGGCCTGAGTGCCTTTGCTGCTGGATTGCGTTGCTTGTATCTGCAGGTTAGCTTTGAGCAGGTTTGGTAGATGACGGTTTACGCCGTCATGCTGCCGAAATTTACATAGAAATCACGCAAAACATACATTTGTATATACATATGGCCTCAATTAGCGCAAAACGAATGACTCAAAAGATGCAAAAATGCAAAAAAAAAATGTAAAAAATTTGCCGGAAATGACCGGACGGTAGGAAGGGTTACCCCTAAAAAAAGAAAAAAAAAACAGAAATCTATAAGTTAGAAATGTACAAATGAAATTAAGAAATTGAAATTAATATATAAATGTTGGAAGTCGGTAAATTGGAAATTATTTTCTAAAATAAATGAATTAAATGAGAAATGTAAAATTAAAATGAATTAAAACGAAAATTATTTCCTACAATAAGAATGAAAATTATTTCCTAAAATGAAAATGTGCGAGTGTGGTAAAATGGCGAAAATGTCGATGTCGCCTCGAAATGCGTGCCCGCGAAATTAGGAAACCTGAAACATGGTAATCTGCACGTATTTACCAAAATAATAACCCGTAGGAATAGGAAATTATTCGTCATGGAATTAGAAAAGATCCCACGCGGAAGATCACATAAGTGAGGCTGAGGAAGAGGCGCAGCATGAGCTGCGTCCCTTTGAAGAGGCGCAGCAGGTGCTGCGCCTGTTCCCAAGGTGTTCTGCTCTGACGGATTTTTGGAAACAGAAATTAGTGTAAATAGAAACGTCGATGGAGCTTTTATTCACACAAATCTTCTGTCTCTGCTTCGTCTAATTACATAAAATTCTTAAAATAATTTTATTTTTTCATCATGAATACTTTGGAGATTCGTTTGAAGGAATGGACCAACGAATTTTCGAACATGGAGAAACATGATATGGGCTCCTATAATTTTGGATCATTGTTGAGTTTAAAACTCATCAAGGTTGTTAAACCGTTCTTGGATGCTTGTCTTGACTATTGGGACCCGAATTACCATGTTTTTGCGTTCCCTGGAGGTGATATTTGCCCATTTCCTGAAGAAATTGCTGCTATTGGTGGGTGGGATCCTGAACACTTGCCTGCCATTCCTTCTACTTCGCAAGGGTACAAGAGCAAATTCAGAGATTTGCTTGGGTTGACTAGACTTGAGGTGGACCGTCTAGTGACCTCGAAGGGCGTGAGAATCTTTGGACTTCATAGATCGATTCATCAACAGGCCGACCCCACCGTTTCTCATGTTGCTAGGCGGAGGGCATTTGGCTTTTGCTTGTTACATGTGTATGTCTTCCAAGGGCATGTTGATGAAGACTTGAGAGGTGATCCCCGTCTTCTGGGCCTTGTTGAGCAAATGGAGCTGCGCAGGAGCCCAGCTTGCTTACGCTTAGGAGAGATTCTTTTGGGCTTGGATAATAGGAAATCCAACCGTGATCTACCGTATTTGGGAAGTCCGTCATTTTGCGGGTAAGAGACATTTTCTTTTTTTTTTTTTTTTTTTTTTTTTTTTCGTTTTTTTTTTTTTTTTTGATGTCTAATACCCGCTTTTGGTAGGTTTGGCTTATGGAACGGCTCCGATTGATCGAGCCCCCAGTTCATGTGCTTTCCTATCATGCCCGCTCGATTGCGATGAGGACGAGGTTGTACATGGTGGACTTCACTCGGGTCTGTGATTACTGGAAGAACAAACTGAAGAGCGATGATGGCCCGTTGATTAGGTGGGTCGTACCGTGGTGGCACCTCAAATCCGTTACGGGAGTGTCTTCTTTGGATCCCACTAGGTCCGTGCGCGTTCCTGGATTGGAGTTTATGGTGTGCATCTTCCCGGAAAGGCTGATGAGGCAAGTTGGGCTGAAACAGATGATCCCGAAGCTTGATACCGTCCCGCAGACTGCTATGGTGCTTACTACAGAGAGCCGAAGAGAGCAGGCCATTAAGTGGGCCCAAAGAAACATGTGGTTCTTGAATTTCTCCGCTAATGCCTTGTGGGTGTCGGATTCGTATCTGCGATGGAGAAAGGCTACTACTCCGGAAGAGCGCGAGAGATTGAGGAAGCGCGAGCCCGTTGACTACAAGGTGCGGGAGGTAGAGAAAGAGAAAGAAAAGCATTTGACTGAGGGAGAGGAAGAAGCCGGGTTTCAAGTTGTTCATCCTTCGAAGAAACCAAAGACTACTCCTGTCGCGGAAATGGTGATTGGCAAGAATGGAAAATCTAGGCCTCGAGAAAGACCGTTGGTGATTAGGTCTGAAGTGGCGCAAGAGCGTCCGGCTCGAGGTCGTGACAAGAAATATGACAAGAATGACAAGGGCAAGGGGAAGATGGAGGAATAGCCTGAGTCTTTATTTATTATTTGATCATTATTATTATTGTTGTAATAAAAAGGTGGGGTTTTTAGAATCCTAGCCTATTCTATTTTTATTATGTAGCCTACTATTATTATTGAAATAAAAAAAAATAAAAAAGGTTAAGTGGTTATGAAACCGTTGTGATTTTCTATTTATTATTCTTGTCGAATTCCAAATGCAATGCAAATGTCCTTCTATTTACATTTTAGATATAACGGGTTGAATCCTGTGAAGGATTGCCTACGTATTCACTTAAAAAAATGAAATCAAACCCTTGCGCGTAGTTCGAGTAAATATAAAGGAATAATTGTTCTAAGCAGGAGCTTGTAATGAACTTAGAAAAGAAGCATGAGCTTTTTGCTTACTCTGAAGGTGCAAATTTAGTTTATTTGATGATACGAGGATGACAAATTTGTCAAAATGCAAGAGCACAGCGACATTAGCTTATTTTCACTTGGCCAGGGGCCGTTTATTTAGTGCCACAAGAGCGACACGTGGGGTTACGCGAGGCGCGTTTTTGTTTCTATTCTAGGCATAGTACCGTTTTAGTTGGTCAAGGTTTGTTGGGTTCGAAAACTCATTCCCATCTAGGTTTGTGATTCTAACCGCACCCCCTGGGAGTATGGATTTGACTAGAAATGGTCCGGCCCAATTAGGTTTGAATTTTCCCCGTGGGTCAATATGTAGAAGAGCTCTAACCGATTTGAGCACTAAGTCTCCTTCCTTGATGTTCCTTGGCCTAACCCTTTTGTTGAAAGCTCGTTTGATACGTGCTTGATATGTTTGTACATTATGCAAGGCGCGTAGCCTACGTTCATCCAGGAGGATGAGTTCTTCATATCTATCCCTCTTCCAATCGACTTCCGGGATTTGACTTTCGAGTAAAATACGCAAGGATGGTATTTCACTCATTTGGTTGTATACCTTCCATGCCGTAGGTCAAATAGAAAGGAGTAGCCCCAGTGGGCATCCTAACAGATGTACGATACCCCTACAAAGCGAAGGGTATCTTGCTTGGCCAATCTCTATAGTTGTCAATCATTTTCTTGAGAATCGTGACAACATTCTTGTTTGCCGCCTCTACCGCGCCGTTAGTCTGTGGTCTATAGGGCGAAGAGTGGTGATGCTTAATCTTGTATTTGGCTAGCAATTGCTCGGTCTCAGCTTGGAAGTGTGATCCGTTATCACTAATGATCTCATGTGGGCAACCATATCGACAGATGATGTTGTTTTGTATGAACATTGCCACATTTTTAGCTGTAAGACTAGTGTAGGAAGCCGCTTCTACCCATTTGGTGAAATAGTCAATTGCTACTAGAATGAAACAGTGACCTCCTGTTCCGGCCGGGGTTATCTTCCCGATTATGTCAATTCCCCATGCAGAAAATGACCAGGGAGAGGTTATTGTATAGAGCAACGAAGGAGGGACATGCTGTACATTCCCGAAGATTTGGCAATTGTGGCAATGTCTTACGTATTAGATGCAATCGGATTCCATTGTGGTCCAATAATACCCCAAACGTGTGATTTTCTTTGTCATCATGGACCCACTCATGTGGGGACCGCATTCTCCGTCGTGGACTTCTTCCATCACCTTTCGCGCCTGTGAATGATCAAGGCAATGTAGGATTACACCAAGAGGTGTTCTTTTGTATAACTCTCCTTGCATGAGAACGTATTGGGAAGCGAGTAGGCGTATAGCACGTTGTCCCCTCTTGTCCATATCGGGTGGATAGGTACCATTAAGCTTAAAATTCAGGATTGCTTGGAACCAGGGTTCCTGCGCGATCTCTTCTTCATCGGTGATTTGGTGGACATAAGCCGGCTCTGACCATCGTTCGATGCACAAAGGCATTTCCACCATGTGATCCGGCATATTAATCAAAGATGCAAGTTTCGCAAGAGCGTCTGCAAAATTGATTTTCTTCCCGAGGTAGGTGTAGGTAGGTTACGTGATCAAAGAATTGAGTGACTTGGTCTATTCTAGCCTGATAAGGTGCGAGGCTTTCGCTTCGAATTTTCCAAGATCCTGTAACTTGGTTGATGATCAGTGATGAATCCCCCTGTACTCGGAGGTTTTTAATGCCTAAGCTTACCGCCGCTTGTAGTCCAATGAGACAAGCTTCGATTCTCGCAAAGATTGTTTGTCACCTCGAAGTCGAGTTTGACAGCAATTGGTGTATGCTCGCCTTCAGGAGAAATGAGAAACACTCTTATTCCAAATCCTCTCAAGTTTGATGCTCCATCAAAGTAAAGATCCCAGGAATCTACATCAGTTTGGAGTATATCCTCGTCTGGAAATGACCAAGTGTCTATCGTTTGTGCGTCATTGATGGGATTTTCTGCGAAGAATTCGGCGACGGCGCGACCTTTAATAGCTTTCAGTGGCACGTATTTGAGGTCGAATTCTGAGAGCATCAGGGTCCATCTTGCTAGGCGTCCGTTGAGGACGGGTTTCTCGAAAAGGTATTTGACTGGATCCATTTTGGAATATATTTTGACGGAGTAGCTAAGCATGTAATGGAGTAGCTTCTTCGTTGCCCACACAAGAGCGAGGCATGTCTTTTCGAGTTGTGAGTATTTGTACTCGTACTCCAGGAACTTCTTACTAAGGTAGTAGATAGCCCTTTCTTCACTTCCTACAGTTTGAGCCAACATGGCGCCCATGGCTGTTTCGGTTACTGTGAGATATAAACCAAGAGGTTGATCTCGTTGAGGTGGCATGAGCACTGGTGGTTTAACCAATATCTCTTTGATTCGGTCAAACGCCTTCTAACAATCGTCGTCCCACATGGTGTGGTCTGTTTTCTTGAGTTTCTTGAAGATAGGCTCACAAATCATTTTAAGTTTCGATATGAATCGACTTATATACTGCACTTCTCCCAGGAATCCTCTAATTTCTTTTTCTGTTTGAGGCTGTGGCATTTCGATCAGAGCTTTGATTTTGAAAGGTTCTATTTTTATACCTCGTTGACTAACGACGTATCCCAGGAGTTTGCCAGATGTTACCCCGAATGTGCATTTCTGAGGATTGAGCCTCATGTTGTACTTTCGTAGCCTTGCGAAGAACTTGCGAAGGTTCGCAATATGCTCCTCTCTTTCCTTGTATTTGACAATCATGTCATCTACGTATACCTCAACTTCTTTGTGCATCATGTCATGTAAGAGTGTAGTCGCGGTGCATTGATATGTAGCTCCGGCGTTGATCAATCCAAACGGCATAACCGTATAGCAATAGGTTCCCCATTGAGTGACGAAGGCGGTCTTATGCATATCTTCCATGGCCATTTTGATTTGATTATAACCCGCATATCCATCCATGAAGGATAGTAACGCGTGGTCAGCAGTGTTGTCCACCAATATGTCGATGTGAGGTAGAGGGAAGTCATCCTTGGGCTTGCTTTGTTCAAGTCCCTAAAGTCAACACAAACACGGATTCTCCCATCCTTTTTGGGTACGGGTACTATGTTGGCTACCCAGTCAGAATACTCGGAAACTTTGATGAACCCGGCTTTGAATTGTTTGTCAACTTCTTCCTTAATCTTGAGAGCCCATTCTGTCCTCATTCGTCGAAGCTTCTGTTTCACAGGTTTGAAACCTGGCTTAATCGGAATCTTATGTTCAGCGATATCTCTGTCGATCCCTGGCATGTCTTTGTAGGACCAAGCGAAAACGTCTTTGAATTCGTTTAGGAGGTTTATGAAATTGGCCCTTTCGGTAGAGCTCAAGGTAGTCCCTATCATAAGTTCTTGGGGTTCTAGTTCGGTTCCCACATTGATGGGTTCGGTGTCCTCTATTACTGGTCCCCCTTCCCCTTCCTGTAATATTTCTTTGGCTATGTAGGGAGGTATTTTGATCGAGTCTGGGTCTTGGCCATCCTCAGTATCATCGTAAACAGAATTGCACTCAAGATAACACAAAGAGTAAGTAGAACCTGATTTATTCATATTAAAATTTGAGTAGAGTTGAAACAAAGAAGCCAACTGATCTATGATCAGTGGCGGCAAAGGGACAGTGGTTGGGGCATTTCCCGAACTACTGTGACTACTCGAGGCTAAGCTAGGAAAAACAAAGGGAGTAGGGATGACGACAGGAGGAGACTCTCTAATGACTTCTCTAGACTCCAACTCTGACTCCGACTCCGACTCGAACTCATCGTCCTCTGGTTCTCCTTTGAAAATCTCTCCTTCTCCAGTGGTGAGCTTGAAGAGTCTTCCTTCATTGTTGGTCCACTTGATTGATTTTCTCCATCCCTTCTGCTGTTTTGCGTTGGTTTCTGTGATCAACGCGGTGGGGTTGAAGCGATCGTCTTGAAGTATCATGGTAATGATCTCATCCTGCGCGGCCCTAACAATTCGATCTTCTCCGAACAACAGGCTAAAAGCTTGTTCGTCTAAGCAAGGTGCTTGACGGGTTTTGACGGTAGGAACCGTGTCTGGAGGGATAAAGTAGCAATCGTGAAAGATCTCGATTCCGGCTAGCTTCCTCTCGAGATAATGCCAAGGCTCGGGAAATCCATGAAAGAGTTCTAGACTTCCTTCTTGAACAAAGTACCCATTTAAAGTAGGGAGATAGGGTCTCATTTGGACTCCTACATGCTTACGGTTTTGGACTTGGGCAAGCATTTCGATAACTTCTTCTTTAGTTGGTTTGTACCCGAGTCCAAGTGGTATCCTCTTTGAGTTACCTTCCTTGTACGGTGCGAAGGTGTTTCTTCGGGTAGGGTTCAAAGGCATTCCAGGGAAGTATCCCTGGGTTTTGAGCACGTGGTTGACCACCAACTTGGAGTAGGGATCATAGTATAAGGGTGCCAACTCACTTTCTATGACGCTTACACTTTGGAAGCCTCCAAGTTCGTATACGGGATCTGCAAGGACTTGATTGTTTGACTGTTTTTCGATTATTGCCTTGATGGGTGACGAAGTGATCGTTACTACTTTGCCATTTAGTGGGATCTTGATCTTTTGATGAAGGGTGGATGTTACCGCTTTGGAAGCGTGAATCCACGGCCTTCCCAGGAGTATGTTGAAGGAAGCTTCAATGTCCACTATTTGGAAGTTAACCTTTCGTTCAATTGGCCCTGTGGCTATGGTTAGGTTAACAAGTCCTACCACCTTTCGTCGTGTACCATCATATGCACGCACACCTTGATTGGTAGGGGTCCAATCCGACTCTTTCATGCCTAGCTTGTATGCCGTTTTGAGAGGTATGACATTGACCGCGGAGCCATCATCTACCAAGGTCATTGGCATGTTTTTCTTTAGACAAAAGACAGTGATGTAAAGAGCTAAATTGTGACTAGCGCCAAAAGGTGGTAGATCTTCGTCTGAGAAAGTAATAGGATTACTTAGCTTTGGTGATTCTTGGAAGACCAAGTTGACTACATCTTCGGGTGTCAAGTTATGTGCTACATTTAGTTTGGCCAAAGCTTGCAGTAAAGCTTGGCGATGTGGGAATGAGCTTGCTACTAATTGCCATAATGAAAGATCAGCCTTCGTCTTCTGTAATTGCTTGAGCAAATGGTCAGTGGAGTCCTCTTCGTTATCATTTGGTGTAACAACGTTGGTTGGACCGTTTTGAGCAATGCTTTGATTTGGACGACCCGAACGAGTTAGGTGGTCTACATCTTGGTCTTCACCATTTTGGACTATTTCTTTGACTAGGGAGTTTTCAATGAGATACTCGTCCTCATCATCGTCGGCCCAAACTCCATTGATTGCAGTTAGCTCTCTCATTCTCATGACTTCATCTTCCAGTCGTATGATTTGGTCAACTAGTTTATCAACCATGGTGACTACTTCTTGCATAGTAGCATTTTGAGAAAAGATTATTGGCACATGTTCTTTGGGGGTTGCGTTGGGATCGCGTAAAGTTGTCACCATATTTTCTAATTCCCAAACTTGCCCATCTACACTCCTTGCCCATATGATGAAGTCGGAAATGGTAGGGGAGATAGTAGAGTAGAACCCTTCATTCTCGATTGCATAGATTTCATTTTCGATTGGAGAAATGAGGTGTGAGCAATCTAAGGTAGATTCATCACTTGTAATCACTAGAACTCCAAGAGGATTCTGAGTGTTGTTGGGTTTACCTCCCGGCGGTATTGGCAATCGACCATCTTCAATCATGTCTTGAAGTACGTTTTTCAACTTGTAGCATTTTTCTGTGTCGTGCCCCTTGCCCCTATGGTATTCACAGTACGAGTTCTCGTCCCAGAATTTGGATTTCCTTTCGGGTTCGGGAGTAGGCCCAATGGGTTGGAGTTTACCTTGCTTCATTAACCTTTTTAGAGCGTTGGAGTAAGTGTCCCCAAGATTGGTGAATTTCCTTGGTGGGGTGCTTTTCTTGGATGGCTCGAGAAGGTTAACTTCATCGGTCTTGCTAGTAGAACCGTATGAACGACTTGTTGAACCTTGATATCCTCGACCTACAGTTTTGGACAAGAGTCCTTTACGGATGTCATCTTCAATCCTTGTCCCTAGTACGGTTAAGTCTTTGAAAGTTTTGATATTTTGGTATCTCAAATGATTGGCGTAGATGGGTTTGAGATTGTCCACAAACTTCTCGACAAGGGTTGCCTCATCCGGGCGTTCAACTAGTTGGGTACTAGTCTTCCTCCACCTACTTAGGAAGTCGGTGAATCCTTCTTTGTCATTTTGGGTAAGAACCTCTAGAGTGCGCATGTTAACTTGGATCTCGGCATTATCTGCATATTGTTTAGAAAACTCGATTGCAGCATCTTCCCAAGTAGCGACCTTCTTATGATCTAAGAAGTAGAACCATTGTTTTGGGATAGTGTCAAGAGATGAAGGAAAGATCCTTAAGAACATCTCGGGTTTGATGCCTTTGATAGACATGTAATCCTTGAAGACACGGATATGGTTTAAAGGGTTCTCGTGCCCCTTGAATTTAGGGATATCCGTAATATTGAAGTTGGTTGGCAATTTGGAATTGACGGCCTCATACTTGCGATTGTTCTCCCTATAAATGTCATCCCCCTTAAGGTACATCAACTGCTCCTCTAAGTATTGGAGTCTTTTCTCAACTACAGTCATCCCCATGAGAGGATTTTCATCCCTGGATTCATTCTCGGAATCACCTATTACTTCATCTTCATAAGGGGGCAACCTTCCCTCTACGGCATAGATTCGGCCCTCGATGGTCTCGAGGCGGTCATAGACTTGGTCTTGGGTAACTTGCATTTGGGCTAGTGCGGCTAGGATTCGATCATTACCATCTTGAAGTTGGTGGAGGTTTGTTTCACTGGATCCCGGCATCTTGGAACTGGATAAGAGATCGACGACGAATCAAAACACGATCGACCATTCTACACACTTGCTAAAAAGAAGAAAAGTTTTGACTCGTGAAGTGGGTGTGTGCCACTTGTGTTGAGTGAGCTTTGAAGAAAGACAAAGATTTTGAAAATGTGTATCCTAGTCAACTATAGTGTAGTTGTAGGAGTGGACTCAAAGTGAAGTTTTGAAATGGGCTTGTGGCCCGAATTTTGACACGACAAATGGACAAAGTTTTGACTGGATTTTGCGCTAATTGAAGGCCTATTTCGAAATTTTGATTAAGAAAAGGGTTTTGATTTTTGAAAAATCGTCATGGTTTTGTTTAGAAATGGTGATCACGTAAGGTACAAACATTTGTACAATCATTATAACGGGATGCTGAGTGCATTTAAAAGGGTTTTGGTTTAAAGGGTGGGTTGCCATACCGAACCATCAAACCCGAAGTCTGTGGAGAGGCTCGTGCCAAACAAGAGTAAGGCCAATTCCTAGTCCATTTCCTCAAGTAGTGAAGGCCCTTGATACAAACAAGAGTAAGTACCATGGTATGGATGACGTCAATCGCTATCCATCCTTAGGCCCAAATAAGAATTAGGACCGTTTAGACGGGACGATTGGTCGAATGGGTTGGGTTGGGCCTAGGAAGGCCGAATAAAACGATCTAGGAAGACCGAGTTATGAAAATCGACAATTGCCTTATACAAACTATTCCCTAACCTTGTTCAAGTTTCACCCTTGCTACACGTAAGTGTATTATCCCCAGCAGAGTCGCCAAACTGTGGACAACGGGGGTGCCCACGGGGGCGCTTGGGAGAGAGGAGAAACAAGTGTTTGCATTTGTATGGAGTCGCCACCAATTTTTATGGGAAATTGGAACCGTTCGAATACCTCGTGTCATGTCAAGACACAAAGTAGTGACATGAACACTAAGCAATCGTTACCCTTAGCATTCTATGTCTAGAATGACTCTCGTGGATGCCAATGAACACGGGTGTTCACATATATCTGGAGTAAGGGGTGAGGGTACGTATTAGGAAGCTCTTTTGATCGAACACCTAATCCCGCCCGCCTCGATAACGGCCTCTACTAATGATTAGGGAAGTTATTTGTACTCGATATATCGTCGGCTATATGCATGCAATGCAACATCCAAGTTTTCATCCTAACATGTGAGAAATTAACTAAGTCGGTTGACACGTAATTAACATACAATTGGGTCGAAGTAGGATTTAATGCTCAATTACATGTGAAAACATACAAATGGTACAAGAAATATGATAAATACAATAGGAAAATTGCAATAATGAAAATTACATTAATTACATTGGATTAGGCGATTTATGTCGAAAATACCTTTAAAACGGATAATTTGAGAAAACGAAATAATAAAAGAACCAACGAACAGAACAGAAGGTGATAATACGATTAATAATTAATTATTCATATGTTAAATAAACTAGGTCAAGCAACAACGGAGTTTGCGAGAATTCAACCTTAACAGCAGCAGAGAGATCGTCCTTTGGAATAGGCGCAGCAGACGCTGCGTCTGTTCCTGACCTGAATTCTGGCTGTGAAGCCGGAATTGCGAATTGTTAATATCAATTGGTAAATTTAACGATTGATTAAATTATTTACTCGGATGAAAGTGATTAATATGTTATTTACATGTGATTAATGGGTCATAAAAACAACAAAACATGGATGAGACGGAATATAACTAATTAATTTACACGAAAGAATGATTGATTAGTTACATGAGTGAATAAAACAGATTAATTATAACGAATTAGTGACAAATATGCGATGGTGACAATATTAAACAGATGCAAATATGTCAAAGATGAATTCCAGAGACCCAATATTGATGAATTGAATTTCTACAACTCGGATTGAATTTAATGACGGAAACCCGCAAATATTGATTATAAGGGATTTAAGTCGGATTTAACAATGAATTATACGAACTAATGATGATGATTAATGATATACATGTGAAATTATTATGTGATTGTGTGTCAAAGAATTAACAAACAAATGAAAATAAATAAACACGACGAATTACAGAGGATGAACGAAGAAGAAAGGAAGCGGCTGCGGCAGCCTCACGAAGAGGCGCAAGCGGTATCTGCGCTCCTTCAAGAGGCGCGCAGCTTGCCGATTCTTGCGTCCTTTCTCGACGATTTATCTCTCGGAAATCCGTAAAAAGAGGTTTTAAAGACGGTTTTAGAAATCGGTTTCAAAAGGTATTTTCGACATAAACCTTACAATAATGATTACAATAATTAAAATACAATAAATAAAAGAGAGATTATACACCCTCAGACTTACATGTTGACGAAACGAGAAGGACTAAGATATCAATTAGTGATGCTCTACGCGAATGCAAAGAAAGTGCCCTCGTAAGAGGAAAACGATTAGATTAATTAAGTTGATTGATTGTGGAGTTGGTCAAATTGGTCGGTCATGCAAACGAGGCTGGTACTCAGAAGGATCCGAGCTTACGTGGTCGAATGTTCAAGCACGTAGACGCCAAAAAGTAAGAACAAAGGTCTAGAATGCAAAGGGAGAAGAGAAGGGCGGACACTCGCGTGAGAAATATGAGGAGCGAAGGCTCCTATTTATACTAATCACGTGAAGGAATTAGGGTTTTCGGAGAGATTTTGGAAGTGAATCTCGGAAAGATATGAAAAAGATACGAAAATTACGCAGAAAAGGACCTGGGAAGAGGCGCAGCAGCCACTGCGTCTCTTGGAAGAGGCGCAAAGACCGCTGCGTCTGTTCCCAAGTGGTTTCCTCCTGCGGAAGAAAGATTTCCGTGTTTAAGTTATGGTAGGACGGAAATAATTCGGTTTTCCTTAATATCTTATGTAAATATTACGGGAAATTGTTTACCAAAAGATAAAAAGTGTGAAATATGGAATAGAAATATCCGGAACATTCCAGAACATTCTGACTCGGGATTTAACGGTTATCAGAAAATGGAGACGGTTTTAGGCCCGGACTCCGAATGTACTCTAATTATTGTCAAAACGACCGTATCGGCACGTAGATGACAACTAAGAGGTAGACATTAATATTTGAGCAATAACTTGATGATAATCTTACGAACTGTCACAAATCATTCCGCGTACCAAACATGCGGCCCAATCATCACCGGGTGGTTTGCGAGAGGTGCGTAAATGAGGTATCTCTGAGCCCCCACTTTGACCGAGGCTTGGACAAGGCGAAAGTCAAAGTATAGCCATCAGGTCAATCGAAGATTACAACCTGACGACTATGGCGACGCGAGGCGGCTCAAGGGGTCTGAGCCAAGGACCTGTCGTCGGGAACATTTTAGAGTTTCTCGACTATCGGGGAGGGTCGTTTAAAGTCCATTAGACTACGTAAGGAGGCTCGCCAGCCATAAGAAGAGACCATACCCGAGACTTCTTTCTCGAGATGCTTCCGGAGGTACATGGGAGCTGTTGAGCGAAGATCAGGCGTCAGGACTAAATAAGGTGAGTAGCAGGACACAAAGCGGAACCGCCGAAAGAAGGTCGCTTGGGTAGTCTTCGGGAAATACGTAGATAGCAGGACACATGCGGGAAGCGCCGAGGAGAAATCGCTTAGGTAGATGTTGATCTTCATGTCTTGAGAGGGACAGTACGTCTGCTTACTCTCGCTAGGGACATGATTGGGAATTAGTCTCCATGTCGTGAGAGGGAAAGTGTATCCGCTTACTCTCGTTATAATGAAGGCGTGTCGAATTCTGTGAAGGAATAAATGCTCGTTGTGACAAGCAAAAGGTCTTGGAAGAAATAAATAATATGCAACAGTCTGCTGCTGGCTTGGAAATGCGGGCCGGAATGAAAGAAAATTATCGAATGGACCAAAAGGATAAAATAGCATCAGGGAAGAGGCGCACCAAAGATGGGCCCACAAATAACGAATTCATAACGAATTTTTGAAAATCCGTATGGAGAGAACACAAGGAAGAGGCGCAGCAAGAGCTGCGTCTCTTGGAAGAGGCGCAGCGCCTGCTGTGTCGGTTCCCCAAAGTGTATTTTCTGCGTAAAAACGCGATAATCAGAAGTTCATTTCATTATTTCGAAACACAAATCCTCCAATTTCTCTCTCAAAAATCAATCATTTCCGCCAAGGTTTGATCCAAAAGCTTGCATTAATCATGACTAATCGAGGTATGTGTCTCATTCTTGCATTAATCGTCTATATTTGCTCAATTTTGAGTCGAAAAAATTAGGGTTTCTGACCCAATTGATCGAAAATTTGGGGCTTTCCCCCAAATGCATTTGCCTTGTCAAATTGACATTAGAAATGGATAATTGGTAATATAAGGAACATAACCATGTTTTTGTCTCGAATTTTCGTTGAGTTTTGAGCCTTTGAGTGAAATTTGAGACGGTTTTACAGCTAAACCGTAAATTGCTTCGAAAATAGCCTTAGGATTGCCCATTTGCGATGAAACTTGATATTTGGGATCCTTGAACGATGGGTAAACTTCCTACCATCTCGGAATTTTGGTTTGTGACGGCTTTTTCAGGACACTTTTCTAGGGCATAATCGCTGTTATAACGAAATGCTGCCGAAATTTCGACTCGAACCCGGAACTAGGCTTCGCATTAGGCTTGACTTGACCCAAATTACCACATGAGTGATCGGGTTTGCGAGAACATGGCCGAAGATGGCGAGAAAAGAGCGATTTCAGGGCTTCCGAAGGCTCGAAAATCCCTTAACCAAGGCTTGTCGTCACGTGACGCGGCCTAAATTTGCTTTAATGTTGCAGGTGATGTAGTTTCTACTTCTGAGAGAGCTCCCATGGAGATAGACGTTGCTACTGTCGAGGAGGCTTTAGAGCAGGCTTTCACCACCGCGGTGATGGCTGCTGGGGACGAGGTCCACGAGGAGGAGGCTGTCGAGGAGGAGGAGGCCCCGAGACGGGCCAACGTTGTGCGAGGAGGTCGTCAGCTGAGAGGAGCTCCCGCGTGGGCTGAGACTTGGGAGAGCAGGCACCTGCTGTGGGCTACAGAGGGTCACCCGTCTTACAGGTCGGTGAAGAGCTTGGTAAATAGGAATTCACTACTCATTACTCATCCTCTTTCATTCATTCGTTCAAAACTCTTTCGATTTTCATTCAAAACTAAAGATAGCTTTTGTTTCAAATCACAATAGGAGGCCGGGAACATCAGGTCGTTCTCGGGCTACACACGACGATGGAGCACTACGAAGTGTCGTCGGCGGAGGAGCGGGCCATGATCGAGCGTGGAGCGTTTGGTCCTTTGGTGCAGGCCTGGAGGGATATCGCGAAGAGGAAGCTGCGGGCTAACCTTAGCCTGGTCCGCGCTTTCTTGGACCGATTCTGGGATACGACTTCCACGTTTCACATGCCTTTTGGTGAGGTGGGAGTCACTCTGGAGGACTACGGCATGATTTACGGTCCGCCGTGTGGGGACCGAGGAGGTGGAGTGGCGGAGATCGCCATGAGGGTGGACTCGGCCGAGGCGAGGAGATTGATCGGCTGGAACTTGTCGCCGAAAGGTCACATTCTGATCTGCGGGTTTGGTGCCCAGCTCCTACGTTCGAGACTACTTTGAGGGAAAGATCCCGGCGCTGGTGACGATTGACGGGAGGGAGACGGCTCCTCCTCCCTGTACAGCTGAGCAGAGGGCTCGTTTGTGGCTCTGATGGTTTCTGACTTCGATTTACCTCGGAGACAAGGGTGAGAGGCTGTCGACGAAGCTTCTTCCCTTCCTTTCTGACCTGAGTTCCCTAGGGCGTTGGGACTGGGTCACTGCTGGCTTTGCGGTCCTTATCCGCTTCATGAGGGCAATGGTTCGTCCAGAGTTGATGGAGAAGGGGACTTCTCCCGGTGCCGTCGGGCCTGGACTACTGCTGGAGGTATGAACCTTCCTTTAGACCGAAATCAATTCCTCTCTTTATCAAATCACGAATGATCGTCATTGACTATCTTGCTTTGCAGGCGTGGGTGTACTCCTACTTCCCGGGCCTCGCGCCTAAGAGGACGGAGCCGCTGGAGAAGGCCTATCCCGTGGTGAGGGATTGGGTGATGTGCAGGACGAAGAGCAAGCGTTCTTCTCACGGTGTCTACCGGCGGGATGTGAACGCTCTTCAGCTGGACAGCGTAAGTATCTTACCTATATTCATTTGCTTCTTATATTGTCTTTTAATTGATCATAGGAATGATCCTCGTTTATCTTGTCATAGTGGGTGCCCAGACCTTGGG
This sequence comes from Silene latifolia, assembly GCF_048544455.1. Taxonomy (NCBI): domain Eukaryota; kingdom Viridiplantae; phylum Streptophyta; class Magnoliopsida; order Caryophyllales; family Caryophyllaceae; genus Silene; species Silene latifolia. The sequence continues at coordinate 312,801,124 of NC_133537.1, forward strand.
CGGAGTACGCTGGAGCGCCTCCTTTCGTGGCTGACGTCCTTCGACCCAGGAGCTCGAGCCGACTGTTGTTGAGGGCGTCGATGGGTCCTGTGTGGTACTTGGGCGAGCGTTTGGCTCGTCAGTGCTCTCGGGATGTGTTGACGGTTCCCGTCGATCCTCCCAGGACGATGTTCAGGGAGCCTTCCGAGGCAGAGAGGGAGGCGGACTTGGCTGGTGCCAGTGGTGACGTCCTCCTTCTTCCTGGTGAGGACTACTCGGCATTCCTGTACGGGAGGTTGGCGTAATGGCCGGTAGTGGTGAGCATCTTTTACTCTTCCTCTTGATTTTCAAAACTACGATGAAAGATCATCGGTTAATGAGAAATATTTGACTTTCCAGGAGGTCGAGGCGGCGGGCATCGAGCCCCCAGAGTACCCCGAGACCCTCGAGTACACTGACGTGACCGGGAGGACGACGATCTCCGAGCTGCGTGACTTTGACGTAGCTGTGACGGATGCTGGCCTGGAGGACTGGGAGCATCTGATTCGGAGGGTGAGCCAATAACTTTGCATAACTTCTGTGTAAGAACACATTTGATTGAGTTTGTTCAATTGTTGAGAATTTCTTTTTGAAAATGCAGGTTGCGCCGTCTCGGTTTGTGGCGTTGTGGAGGGTAGCCAACCGGCTGCGAGTTACTGTCGTCGAGGCACTTGTCGGCGGTCGAGGTCGTCAGGTATGAACCTTATGCCTATTCCATTTTTGATTTTTAATTTTCCAACTTTGCTTGAAATGATTGACATGAGCCAATTTATTGTTGTTTACAGGGTGACCACGAGCTGGAGCGAGAGTTGACCCAGTCTCGGGAGGAGACAGCTCGTTTGTTGAGGGAGCTCGAGGTTCGGGACGCCAAGATTGTCGTTCTTGCGGCAAGAGTTGCAGAGCTGGAGGGCAACCAGCAGTAGTTTTGTGTAGCTTTTGTAGACTTGCACATTTGGGCATTGATTTTGGACATTTTTGGACTTTGTTTGGGGCGAGAGCCCCCAGTTTGTAGTAGATTTCCCTTGTTTGGTGTATATACGATGGCATGAGTGCCTTTGCTGCTGGATTGCGTTGCTTGTATCTGCAGGTTTGGTAGATGACAGTTTACGCCGTCATGCTGCCGAAATTTACATAGAAATCACGCAAAACATACATTTGTATATACATATGGCCTCAATTAGCGCAAAACGAATGACTCAAAAGATGCAAAAATGCAAAAAAAAAATGCAAAAAGTTTGCCGGAAATAACCGGACGGTAGGGAGGGTTACCCCTAAAAAAAGAAAAAAAAACAGAAATCTATAAGTTAGAAATGTAGAAATGAAATTAAGAAATTGAAATTAATATATAAATGTTGGAAGTCAGTAAATTGGAAATTATTTTCTAAAATAAATGAATTAAATGAGAAATGTAAAATTAAAATGAATTAAAACGAAAATTATTTCCTACAATAAGAATGAAAATTATTTCCAAAAATGGAAATGTGCGAGTGTGGTAAAATGGCGAAAATGTCGATGTCGCCTCGAAATGCGTGCCCGCGAAATTAGGAAACCTGAAACATGGTAATCTGCACGTATTTACTAAAATAATAACCCGTAGGAATAGGAAATTATTCGTCATGGAATTAGGAAAGATCCCACGCGGAAGATCACAGAAGTGAGGCTGAGGAAGAGGCGCAGCATGAGCTGCGTCCCTTTGAAGAGGCGCAGCAGGGTCTTTGCCTGTTCCCAAGGTGTTCGCTTCGACGGATTTTGGAAACAGAAATTAGTATAAATAGAAACGTCGATGGAGTTTTTATTCACACAAATCTTCCGTCTCTGCTTCGTCTAATTACATAAAATTCTTAAAATAATTTTATTTTTTCATCATGAATACTTTGGAGATTCGTTTGAAGGAATGGACCAACGAATTTTCGAACATGGAGAAACATGATATGGGCTCCTATAATTTTGGATCATTGTTGAGTTTAAAACTCATCAAGGTTGTTAAACCGTTCTTGGATGCTTGTCTTGACTATTGGGACCCGAATTACCATGTTTTTGCGTTCCCTGGAGGTGATATTTGCCCATTTCCTGAAGAAATTGCTGCTATTGGTGGGTGGGATCCTGAACACTTGCCTGCCATTCCTTCTACTTCGCAAGGGTACAAGAGCAAATTCAGAGATTTGCTTGGGTTGACTAGACTTGAGGTGGACCGTCTAGTGACCTCGAAGGGCGTGAGAATGCTGGACTTCATAGATCGATTCATCAACAGGGCCGACCCCACCGTTTCTCATGTTGCTAGGCGGAGGGCATTTGGCTTTTGCTTGTTACATGTGTATGTCTTCCAAGGGCATGTTGATGAAGACTTGAGAGGTGATCCCCGTCTTCTGGGCCTTGTTGAGCAAATGGAGCTGCGCAGGAGCCCAGCTTGCTTACGCTTAGGAGAGATTCTTTTGGGCTTGGATAATAGGAAATCCAACCGTGATCTACCGTATTTGGGAAGTCCCGTCATTTTGCAGGTAAGAGACATTTTCCTGTTTTTTTTTTTTTTTCGTTTTTTTTTTTTTTTGATGTCTAATACCCGCTTTTGGTAGGTTTGGCTTATGGAACGGCTCCGATTGATCGAGCCCCCAGTTCATGTGCTTTCCTATCATGCCCGCTCGATTGCGATGAGGACGAGGTTGTACATGGTGGACTTCACTCGGGTCTGTGATTACTGGAAGAACAAACTGAAGAGCGATGATGGCCCGTTGATTAGGTGGGTCGTACCGTGGTGGCACCTCAAATCCGTTACGGGAGTGTCTTCTTTGGATCCCACTAGGTCCGTGCGCGTTCTTGGATTGGAGTTTATGGTGTGCATCTTCCCGGAAAGGTTGATAAGGCAAGTTGGGCTGAAATAGACGATCCCGAAGCTTGATACCGTCCCGTAGACTGCTATGGCGCTTACTACAGAGAGCCGAAGAGAGCGGGCCATTAAGTGGTCCCAAAGAAACATGTGGTTCTTGAATTTCTCCGCTAATGCCTTGTGGGTGTCGGATTCTTATCTGCGATGGAGAAAGGCTACTACTCCGGAAGAGCGCGAGAGATTGAGGAAGCGCGAGCCCGTTGACTACAAGGTGCGCGAGGTAGAGAAAGAGAAAGAAAAGCATTTGACTGAGGGAGAGGAAGAAGCCGGGTTTCAAGTTGTTCATCCTTCGAAGAAACCAAAGACTACTCCTGTCGCGGAAATGGTGATTGGCAAGAATGGAAAAGCTAGGCCTCGAGAAAGACCGTTGGTGATTAGGTCTGAAGTGGCGCAAGAGCGTCCGGCTCGAGGTCGTGACAAGAAATATGACAAGAATGACAAGGGCAAGGGGAAGATGGAGGAATAGCCCGAGTCTTTATTTATTATTTGATCATTATTATTATTGTTGTAATAAAAAGGTGGGGTTTTTAGAATCCTAGCCTATTCTATTTTTATTATGTAGCCTACTATTATTATTGAAATAAAAAAAATAAAAAAGATTAAGTGGTTATGAAACCGTTGTGATTTTCTATTTATTATTCTTGTCGAATTCCAAATGCAATGCAAATGTCCTTCTATTTACATTTTAGATATAACGGGTTGAATCCTGTGAAGGATTGCCTACGTATTCACTTAAAAAAATGAAATCAAACCTTGCGCGTAGTTCGAGTAAATGTAACGGAATAATTGTTCTAAGCAGGAGCTTGTAATGAACTTAGAAAAGAAGCATGAGCTTTTTGCTTACTCTGAAGATGCAAATTTAGTTTATTTGATTATACGAGGATGACAAATTTGTCAAAATGCAAGAGCACAGCGACATTAGCTTATTTCAGCTTGGCCAGGGGCCTTTTATTTAGTGCCACAAGAGCGACACGTGGGGTTACGCGAGGCGCGTTTTTGTTTCTATTCTAGGCATAGTACCGTTTTAGTTGGTCAAGGTTTGTTGGGTTCGAAAACTCATTCCCATCTAGGTCTGTGATTCTAACCGCACCCCCTGGGAGTATGGATTTGACTAGAAATGGTCCGGCCCAATTAGGTTTGAATTTTCTCCGTGGGTCAACAGGTAGAAGAGCTCTAACCGATTTGAGCACTAAGTCTCCTTCCTTGATGTTCCTTGGCCTAACCCTTTTGTTGAAAGCTCGTTTGATACGTGCTTGATATGTTTGTACATTATGCAAGGCACGTAGCCTACGTTCATCCAGGAGGATGAGTTCCTCATATCTATCCCTCTTCCAATCGGCTTCCGGGATTTGACTTTCGAGTAAAATACGCAAGGATGGTATTTCTAGCTCGACTGGTTGTACAGCTTCCATGCCGTAGGTCAAATAGAAAGGAGTAGCTCCAGTGGGCGTCCTAACAGATGTACGATACCCCTACAAATCGAAGGGTATCTTGCTTGGCCAATCTCTATAGTTGTCAATCATTTTCTTGAGAATCGTGACAACATTCTTGTTTGCCGCCTCTACCGCGCCGTTAGTCTGTGGTCTATAGGGCGAAGAGTGGTGATGCTTAATCTTGTATTTGGCTAGCAATTGCTCGGTCTCAGCTTGGAAGTGTGATCCGTTATCACTAATGATCTCATGTGGGCAACCATATCGACAGATGATGTTGTTTTGTATGAACTTTGCCACATTTTTAGCTGTAAGACTAGTGTAGGAAGCCGCTTCTACCCATTTGGTGAAATAGTCAATTGCTACTAGAATGAAACAGTGACCTCCTGTTCCGGCCGGGGTTATCTTCCCGATTATGTCAATTTCCCATGCAGAAAATGGCCAGGGAGAGGTCATTATATAGAGCAACGAAGGAGGGACATGCTGTACATTCAAGAAGATTTGGCAATTGTGGCAATGTCTTACGTATTTGATGCAATCGGATTCCATTGTGGTCCAATAATACCCCAAACGTGTGATTTTCTTTGCCATCATGGGCCCACTCATGTGGGGACCGCATTCTCCGTCGTGGACTTCTTCCATCACCTTTCGTGCCTGTGAATGATCAAGGCAACGTAGGATTACACCAAGAGGTGTTCTTTTGTATAACTCTCCTTGCATGAGAACGTATTGGGAAGCGAGTAGGCGTATAGCACGTTGTCCCCTCTTGTCCATATCGGGTGGATAGGTACCATTAAGCTTAAAATTCAGGATTGCTTGGAACCAGGGTTCCTGCGCGATCTCTTCTTCATCGGTGATTTGGTGGACATAAGCCGGCTCTGACCGTCGTTCGATGCACAAAGGCATTTCCACCATGTGATCCGGCATATTAATCAAAGATGCAAGTTTCGCAAGAGCGTCTGCAAATTGATTTTATTCCCGAGGTAGGTGTAGGTAGTTTACGTGATCAAAGAATTGAGCGACTTGGTCTATTCTAGCCTGATAAGGTGCGAGGCTTTCGCTTCGAATTTTCCAAGATCTTGTAACTTGGTTGATGATCAGTGATGAATCCCCCTGTACTCGGAGGTTTTTAATGCCTAAGCTTACCGCCGCTTGTAGTCCAATGAGACAAGCTTCGTATTCTGCAGCATTATTTGTCACCTCGAAGTCGAGTTTGACAGCAATTGGTGTATGCTCGCCTTCAGGAGAAATGAGCAACACTCCTATTCCAAATCCTCTCAAGTTTGATGCTCCATCAAATTAAAGATCCCAGGAATCTACATAAGTTTGGAGTATATCCTCGTCTGGAAATGACCAAGTGTCTATCGTTTGTGCGTCATTGATGGGATTTTCTGCGCAGAATTCGGCGACGGCGCGACCTTTAATAGCTTTCAATGGCACGTATTTGAGGTCGAATTCTGAGAGCATCAGGGTCAATCTTGCTAGGCGTCTGTTGAGGACGGGTTTCTCGAAAAGGTATTTGACTGGATCCATTTTGGAATATATTTTGACGGAGTAGCTAAGCATGTAATAGCGTAGCTTCTTCGTTACCCACACAAGAGCGAGGCATGTCTTTTCGAGTTGTGAGTATTTGCACTCGTACTCCAGGAACTTCTTACTAAGGTAGTAGATAGCCCTTTCTTCACTTCCTACAGTTTGAGCCAACATGGCGCCCATGGTGCATTTTTTCGATTCGTGAGATATAAACCAAGAGGTTGATATCGTTGAGGTGGCATGAGCACTGGTGGTTTAGCCAATATCTCTTTGATTCGGTCAAACGCCTTCTGACAATCGTCGTCCCACATGGTGTGGTCTGTTTTCTTGAGTTTCTTGAAGATAGGCTCACAAATCATTGTAAGTTTCGATATGAATCGACTTATATACTGCACTTTTCCCAGGAATCCTCTGATTTCTTTTTCTGTTTGAGGCTGTGGCATTTCGATCAGAGCTTTGATTTTGGAAGGGTCTATTTCTATACCTCATTGACTAACGACGTATCCCATGAGTTTGCCAGATGTTACCCCGAATGTGCATTTCTGAGGATTGAGCCTCATGTTGTACTTTTGTAGCCTTGCGAAGAACTTGCGAAGGTTCGCAATATGCCCCTCTTTCCTTGGATTTGACAATCATGTCATCTACGTATACCTCAACTTCTTTGTGCATGATGTCATGTAAGAGTGTAGTCGCGGTGCGTTGATATGTAGCTCCGGCGTTGATCAATCCAAACGGCATGACCGTATAGCAATAGGTTCCCCATTGAGTGACGAAGGCGGTCTTATGCATATCTTCCATGGCCATTTTGATTTGATTATAACCCGCATATCCATCCATGAAGGATAGTAATGCGTGGTCAGCAGTGTTGTCCACCAATATGTCGATGTGAGGTAGAGGGAAGTCATCCTTAGGGCTTGCTTTGTTCAAGTCCCTAAAGTCAACACAAACACGGATTCTCCCATCCTTTTTGGGTACGGGTACTATGTTGGCTACCCAGTCAGAATACTCGGAAACTTTGATAAACCTGGCTTTGAATTGTTTGTCAACTTCTTCCTTAATCTTGAGAGCCCATTCTGTCCTCATTCGTCGAAGCTTTCATTTCTGTGTTTGAAACCTGGCTTAATCGGAATCCTATGTTGGCCGATATCTCTGTCGATCCCTGGCATGTCTTTGTAGGACCAAGCGAAAACGTCTTTGAATTCGTTTAGGAGGTTTATGAAATCGGCCCTTTCGGTAGAGCTCAAGGTAGTCCATATCCTAAGTTCTTGGGGTTCTAGTTCGGTTCCTACATTGATGGGTTCGGTGTCCTCTATTACTGGTCCCCCTTCCCCTTCCTGTAATATTTCTTTGGCTATGTAGGGAGGTATTTTGATCGAGTCTGGGTCTTGCCCATCCTCAGTATCATCGTAAACAGAATTGCACTCAAGATAATACAAAGAGTAAGTAGAACCTGATTTATTCATTTTAAAATTTGAGTAGAGTTGAAACAAAGAAGCCAACTGATCTATGGTCAGTGGCGGCAAAGGGACATTGGTTGGGGCATTTCCCGAACTACTGTGACTACTCGAGGCTAAGCTAGGAAAAACAAAGGGAGTAGGGATGACGACAGGAGAAGACTCTCTAATGACTTCTCTAGACTCCGGCTCTGACTCCGACTCCGACTCGAACTCATCGTCCTCTGGTTCTCCTTTGAAAATCTCTCCTTCTCTAGTGGTGAGCTTGAAGAGTCTTCCTTGATTGTTGGTCCACTTGATTGATTTTCTCCATCCCTTCTGCTGTTTTGCGTTGGTTTCTGTGATCAACGCGATGGGGTTGAAGCGATCGTCTTGATGTATCATGGTAATGATCTCATCCTGCGCGGCCCTAACAATTCGATTTTCTCCAAACAACAGGCTAACAGCTTGTTCGTCTAAGCAAGGTGCTTGACGGATTTTGACGGTAGGAACCGTTTCTGGAGTGATAAATTAGCAATCGTGAAAGATGTCGATTCCGGCTAGCTTCCTCTCGAGATAATGCCAAGGCTCGGGAAATCCGTGAAAGAGTTCTAGACTTCCTACTTGAACAAAGTACCCATTTAAAGTAGGGAGATAGGGTCTCATTTGGACTCCTACATACTTACGGTTTTGGACTTGGGCAAGCATTTCGAGAACTTCTTCTTTAGTGGGTTTGTACCCGAGTCCAAGTGGTATCCTCTTTGAGTTGCCTTCCTTGTACGGTGCGAAGGTGTTTCTTCGGGTAGGGTTCAAAGGCATTCCAGGGAAGTATCCCTGGGTTTTGAGCACGTGGTTGACCACCAAGTTGGAGTAGGGATCATAGTATAAGGGTGCCAACTCACTTTCTATGACGCTTATACTTTGGAAGCCTCCAAGTTCGTATACGGGATCTGCAAGGACTTGATTGTTTGACTATTTTTCGATTATTGCCTTGATGGGTGACGAAGTGATCGTTACTACTTTGCCATTTAGTGGGATCTTGATCTTTTGATGAAGGGTGGATGTTACCGCTTTGGAAGCGTGAATCCACGGCCTTCCCTGGAGTATGTTGAAGGAAGCTTCAATGTCCACTATTTGGAAGTTAACCTTTCGTTCAATTGGCCCTGTGGCTATGGTTAGGTTAACAAGTCCTACCACCTTTCGTCGTGTACCATCATATGCACGCACACCTTGATTGGTAGGGGTCCAATCCGACTCTTTCATGCCTAGCTTGTATGCCGTTTTGAGAGGTATGACGTTGACCGCGGAGCCATCATCTACCAAGGTCATTGGCACGTTTTTCTTTAGACAAATGACAGTGATGTAAAGAGCTAAATTGTGACTAGCGCCAAAAGGTGGCAAATCTTCGTCTGAGAAAGTAATAGGATTACTTAGCTTTGGTGATTCTTGGAAGACCAAGTTGACTACATCTTCGGGTGTCGAGTTATGTGCTACATTTAGTTTGGCCAAAGCTTGCAATAAAGCTTGGCGATGTGGGAATGAGCTTGATACTAATTGCCAGACTGAAAGATCAGCCTTCGTCTTCTGTAATTGCTTGAGCAAATGGTCAGTGGAGTCCTCTTCGTTATCATTTGGTGTAACAACGTTGGTTGGACCGTTTTGAGCAATGCTTTGATATGGACGACCTGAACGAGTTAGGTGGTCTACATCTTGGTCTTCACCATTTTGGACTATTTCTTTGACTAGGGAGTTTTCAATGAGATACTCATCCTCATCATCGTCGGCCCAAACTCCATTGATTGCAGTTAGCTCTCTCATTCTCATGACTTCATCTTCCAATCGTATGATTTGGTCAACTAGTTTATCAACCATGGTGACTACTTCTTGCATAGTAGCATTTTGAGAGAAGATTATTGGCACTCGTTCTTTGGGGGTTGCGTTGGGATCGCGTAAAGTTGTCACCATATTTTCTAATTCTCAAACTTGCCCATCTACACTCCTTGCCCATATTATGAAGTTGGAAATGGTAGGGGAGATAGTAGAGTAGAACCCTTCATTCTCGATTGCATAGATTTCATTTTCGATTGGAGAAATGAGGTGTGAGCAATCTAAGGTAGATTCATCACTTGTAATCACTAGAACTCCAAGAGGATTCTGAGTGTTGTTGGGTTTACCTCCCGGCGGTATTGGCAATCGACCATCTTCAATCATGTCTTGAAGTACGTTTTTCAACTTGTAGCATTTTTCTGTGTCGTGCCCCTTGCCCCTATGGTATTCACAGTACGAGTTCTCGTCCCAGAATTTGGATTTCCTTTCGGGTTCGGGAGTAGGCCCAATGGGTTGGAGTTTACCTTGCTTCATTAACCTTTTTAGAGCGTTGGAGTAAGTGTCCCCAAGATTGGTGAATTTCCTTGGTGGGGTGCTTTTCTTGGATGGCTCGAGAAGGTTAACTTCATCGGTCTTGCTAGTAGAACCGTATGAACGACTTGTTGAACCTTGATATCCTCGACCTACCATTTTGGACAAGAGTCCTTTACGGATGTCATCTTCAATCCTTGTCCCTAGTACGGTTAAGTCTTTGAAAGTTTTGATATTTTGGTATCTCAAATGATTGGCGTAGATGGTTTTGAGATTGTCCACAAACTTCTCCACAAGGGTAGCCTCATCCGGGCGTTCAACTAGTTGGGTACTAGTCTTCCTCCACCTACTTAGGAAGTCGGTGAATCCTTCTTTGTCATTTTGGGTAAGAACCTCTAGAGTGCGCATGTTAACTTGGATCTCGGCATTATCCGCATATTGTTTAGAAATCTCGATTGCATCATCTTCCCATGTAGCGACCTTCTTATGATCTAAGAAGTAGAACCATTGTTTTGGGATAGTGTCAAGAGATGAAGGAAAGATCCTTAAGAACATCTCGGGTATGATGCCTTTGATAGACATGTAATCCTTGAAGACACGGATATGGTTTAAAGGGTTCTCGTACCCCTTGAATTTTGGGATATCTGTCATATTGAAGTTGGTTGGCAATTTGGAATTGACGGCCTCATACTTGCGATTGTTCTCCCTATAAATGTCATCCCCCTTAAGGTACATCAATTGCTCCTCTAAGTATTGGAGTCTTTTCTCATTTCTGATCATCCCCATGAGAGGATTTTCATCCCTGGATTCATTCTCGGAATCACCTATTACTTCATCTTCATGAGGGGGCAACCTTCCCTCTACGGCATAAATTCGGCCCTCGATGGTCTCAAGGCGGTCATAGACTTGGTCTTGGGTAACTTGCATTTGGGCTAGTGCGGCTAGGATTCGATCATTACCATCTTGAAGTTGGTGGAGGTTTGTTTCACTAGATCCCGGCATCTTGGAACTGGATAAGAGATCGACGACGAATCAAAACACGGTCGACCATTCTACACACTTGCTAAAAAGAAGAAATGTTTTGACTCGTGAAGTGGGTGTGTGCCACTTGTGTTGAGTGAGCTTTGAAGACAAAGATTTTGAAAATGTGTATCCTAGTCAACTATAGTGTAGTTGTAGGAGTGGACTCAAAGTGAGGTTTTGAAATGGGCTTGTGGCCCGAATTTTGACACGACAAATGGACAAAGTTTTGACTGGATTTTGCGCTAATTGAAGGCCTATTTCGAAATTTTGATTAAGAAAAGGGTTTTGATTTTTGAAAAATCGTCATGGTTTTGTTTAGAAATGGTGATCACGTAAGGTACAAACATTTATACAAGCATTATAACGGGATGCTGAGTGCATTTAAAAGGGTTTTGGTTTAAAGGGTGGGTTGCCATACCGAACCATCAAACCCGAAGTCTGTGGAGAGGCTCGTACCAAACAAGAGTAAGGCCGATTCCTAGTCCATTTCCTCAAGTAGTGAAGGCCCTTGATACAAACAAGAGTAAGTACCATGGTATGGATGACGTCAATCGATATCCATCCTTAGGCCCAAATAAGAATTAGGACCGTTTAGACGGGACGATTGGTCGAATGGGTTGGGTTGGGCCTAGGAAGGCCGAATAAAACGATCTAGGAAGACCGAGTTATGAAAATCGACAATTGTCTTATACAAACTATTCCCTAACCTTGTTCAAGTTTTACCCTTGCTACACGTAAGTGTATTATCCCAGGAGTCGCCAAACGTGGACAGGGGGGTGCCCACGGGGCGCTTGGGAGAGAGGAGAAACAAGCGTTTGCATTTGTATGGAGTCGCCACCAATTTTTATGGGAAATTGGAACCGTTCGAATACCTCGTGTCATGTCAAGACACAAAGTAGTGACATGAACACTAAGCAATCGTTACCCTTAGCATTCTATGTCTAGAATGACTCTCGTGGATGCCAATGAACACGGGTGTTCACAGATATCTGGAGTAAGGGGTGAGGGTACGTATTAGGAAGCTCTTTTGATCGAACACCTAATCCCGCCCGCCTCGATAACGGCCTCTACTAATGATTAGGGAAGTTATTCGTACTCGATATATCGTCGGCTATATGCATGCAATGCAACATCCAAGTTTTCATCCTAACATGTGAGAAATTAACTAAGTCGGTTGACACGTAATTAACATACAATTGGGTCGAAGTAGGATTTAATGCTCAATTACATGTGAAAACATACAAATGGTACAAGAAATATGATAAATACAATAGGAAAATTGCAATAATGAAAATTACATTAATTACATTGGATTAGGCGATTTATGTCGAAAATACCTTTAAAACGAATAATTTGAGAAAACGAAATAATAAAAGAATCAACGAACAGAACAGAAGGTGATAATACGATTAATAATTAATTATTCGTATGTTAAATAAACTAGGTCAAGCAACAACGGAGTTCAGAAGCAGAATTCAACCCGGAACAGGCGCAGCAGAGCTGCGTCCTTTGGAATAGGCGCAGCAGACGCTGCGTCTGTTCCTGACCTGAATTCTGGCTGTGAAGCCGGAATTGCGAATTGTTAATATCAATTGGTAAATTTAACGATTGATTAAATTATTTACTCGGATGAAAGTGATTAATATGTTATTTACATGTGATTAATGGGTCATAAAAACAACAAAACATGGATGAGACGGAATATAACTAATTAATTTACACGAAAAAATGATTGATTAGTGACATGAGTGAATAAAACAGATTAATTATAACGAATTAGTGACAAATATGCGATGGTGACAATAATAAACAGATGCAAATATGTCAAAGATGAATTCCAGAGACCCAATATTGATGAATTGAATTTCTACAACTCGGATTGAATTTAATGACGAAAACCCGCAAATATTGATTATAAGGGATTTAAGTCGGATTTAACAATGAATTATACGAACTAATGATGATGATTAATGATATACATGTGAAATTATTATGTGATTGTGTGTCAAAGAATTAACAAACAAATGAAAATAAATAAACACGACGAATTACAGAGGATGAACGAAGAAGAAAGGAAGCAGGAACTGCGGCAGCCTCACGAAGAGGCGCAGCAGGTACTGCGCTCCTTCGAAGAGGCGCAGCAGTTGCTGCGTCCTTTCTCGACGGTTATCTACTGGAAATCCGTAAAAAGAGGTTTTAAAGACGGTTTTAGAAATCGGTTTCAAAAGGTATTTCCGACATAAACCTTACAATAATGATTACAATAATTAAAATACAATAAAAAAAAAGAGAGATTATACACCCTCAGACTTACATGTTGACGAAACGAGAAGGACTAAGATATCAATTAGTGATGCTCTACGCGAATGCAAAGAAAGTGCTCTCGTAAGAGGAAAACGATTAGATTAATTAAGTTGATTGATTGTGGAGTTGGTCAAATTGGTCGGTCATGCAAACGAGGCTGGTACTCAGAAGGATCCGAGCTTACGTGGTCGAATGTTCAAGCACGTAGACGCCAAAAAGTAAGAACAAAGGTCTAGAATGCAAAGGGAGAAGAGAAGGGCGGACACTCGCGTGAGAAATATGAGGAGCGAAGGCTCCTATTTATACTAATCACGTGAAGGAATTAGGGTTTTCGGAGAGACTTTGGAAGTGAATCTCGGAAAGATATGAAAAAGATACGAAAATTACGCAGAAAAGGACCTGGGAAGAGGCGCAGCAGCCACTGCGTCTCTTGGAAGAGGCGCAGCACCTGCTGCGTCTGTTCCCAAGTGGTTTCCTCCTGCGGAAGAAAGATTTCCGTGTTTAAGTTATGGTAGGACGGAAATAATTCGGTTTTCTTTAATATCTTATGTAAATATTACGGGAAATTGTTTACCAAAAGATAAAAAGTGTGAAATATGGAATAGAAATATCCGGAACATTCCAGAACATTCTGACTCGGGATTTAACGGTTATCAGAAAATGGAAACGGTTTTAGGCCCGGACTCCGAATGTACACTAATTACTGTCAAAACGACCGTATCGGCACGTAGATGACAACTAAGAGGTAGACATTAATATTTGAGCAATCACTTGACGATAATCTTACGAATTGTCACAAATCGTTCCGCGTACCAAACATGCGGCCCAATCATCACCGGGTGGTTTGCGAGAGGTGCAGAAATGAGGTATCTACAATTTTATGGTAATATGGGCACAAACTATATCACATATCTAGTTTGTTCTTGAGCTAAAAAGTAATGGATGATCCTCCTTGAAAAACTTTCAAAAAGAAAATCTCCTTCAAGTTGCACCCAAGAACAAATCACCCAAATAATCTTACAAATATTAACTAGATATTTGTAAAACTTACCCTTGATAATATTTGTAATATTACTAACACTCTTAGTAATAATATTTTGATTACTAACTTCTTAGTAAATAATGTATAATAATTTTAGAGAGATAGACCAAATTTTGTTCATATGCAAAAGTGAAGTAAATCATGTGTAGGAAAAATGAACAAAAGATGGAGTGTTATAAGGAGGAACTGGCGGGTGGAGGAGATGGAGTGAAGGAGTCAACTTGTTTTAATATTGTCCAATCTTTTTCACATGCACAAAGATGTTATGACAACTTATGGAAGAAAAACAAGTAATGTGTAATGATTATGATTATAATCATCCACTACACTCCATTTACACGGTCCAATATCCCATTTACGGGTCCATTTTTAATGATTTTTGGTAGAAAACCGAGTCAAAACGCCGTATTTTAGTTATAAATTGACTAAAAATAGTTAAAAAATGGTTCGGGCCATGGAATTTTATGGTGTTTCATGCATGTTTTCAACTGAATATATGCAAAATATTGAAGGTTTGTTTGAAATTTTGCATGTTTATTGATTTTATGAGATAAAAGTCGATAAAAGTGAAATAAATTAATCATAATTTTGAAACGTTTGTTCCTGCCCATGATAAATTTATGTACATTTAAAAAAATTATTTAAAAGTTAAAAGTGTAATTTAAAATGTGATTTCACCTTGTTTTGATGTTTATTGGTTTTAGTGGTTAAAAACCGACAAAAAAATAGATCTTTTTCTTCATAAATTTTATCCTGATTTTTGGGGTAATTTTTCTGACATTTTGGTGTTCTTGGGAGTGTTCCAGAATACTCAAAATTTTTGTTTCAATTGTTTGGATAATTTTTCAATTATTTTGGATTTTTACTTAAAAATTATGATTTTACCGATTAAATTAGCAAAATATCACCAAATCAAACTAATCCCCCTACTACTAAGAGAATAAAAAGTCTCAAAAGTTTTCCCTCCAAACTCCACCTACTTATATAAGGAAAGAAATAAAACTTTCCCATTAAACTATAATCTTTTTCCTAAAGCATGACTTTTTTATTAAATTCTAGATTATAATTATATAATGTTTTGATAAAAATAAAATAAAAGGAGTATAAAATTATAAAATACAAAATCGTTATTTTTTCTTCGAAAATAACTTACTGCATACTTAAACTTTATAACACAACAAAATAATATTATTAGCTACATGAAAAAAACTCATTAAGATAAATTAAGCAAAGTTATAAAATAAAATCATTAACTTTATGTTAAAAAACAATTCATGACATACTACATTTTTTTTTCTCATATTAAAATATAATTAGGTGAAATATAAAAATTTGAAGGTATAAAATTTGGAATGAATCCTCCTATATACTAAGAGAATAAAATTCTCCAAAGTTTTCCTCCAAAAGGTATCAAGCTAAATAAGAAAACAAAAATACTTCTTTCTTTAAATTATCATCATTTCATCAAAACATGACCTTTTAATCAAATAATAGTATTTTCTTTGAAAATCTTAATTATAATATTTTAATTAAAGAAGATAAATTCACTATAATTTTATAAACTGTAAATTTCTAAACTTTTGTTATGTATTAATTATTATTTTTATTATATATGAGAGAATGACTTGACACATTTTGTATAAAACAAAATATTAAACTGATATAATTAGCTTCATCACAAAAAAAATAAAAAAAATCATTAACATAATTTGAGAAAAATTATTATTTGTAATCATTAGTTTTATGTTAAAGAAAAAAATCATTAAACATATTTTATAAGTTTACTAAATTCTCTTGAAGTTCATAGTTCATTTTTTTCTCATATCGAAATACGATGAGGTATATGAAAAATATGAAAAATTAATAATGTATCAATTTAAAATATTTAAATAATAACTAAAAACAAAACCTTTATATATACCGCAAATATGTGGGATTTACACTATTAAATACCAATAGTATAATTGTTACATTCTCTAATATTTCTATCTAAAAAACCGCGCATTTGCGCGGGATCTATACTAGTTATTCATCATAAAATTAGTGAGGACTAATTTTGAGGTCCAAAATAGTTTGGACAATTATTTTGGACTTAAATGAGATTTAAGAGTAGATTATTGATTTTTACATGTTAAAAATCGATAAAATCCACAAACACCGAGATGGATACCAACGATTGATGGATAGGGCGATTTTGGCATCATTTTACAGCATTTTAAGCATATTTATTTAAGTTGAATGAATTATTGTCATTTATTTAAAGTATTTATCTTGTTGTACCTAGTATGGCCTAGTTTATTTTAATCATTATCACCCGAAATGAATGGGAATAGCGATTTGTTTGTAATTAAATACGATCTCGTATCGTCGGTTTGTAATTAATTAATAGTTTTATTTATTTTATTAATTAATGTATAATAGGAATATCTATGTAATTCATTTGTAATAGTTATTCTTACCGGCGTTTCCAAAAGACGGATTACATCGAGACGGAGTCTATTTTTGGAAGGTGTTCCAAATCCCACAAGAAGGAGCCACTTTTGGAATGAAGAGGCAAGGGACCAAGGAGTTGGTTTCCGATATGTAATAGTCTAGTTTTTATTAACTAGGTGGCCATACTAGGATTTGTTCATATGCTTACTTGCTTGCTTGTTTTTATTTTCGCGCATGCCAAAATCGCCATTCACATGTGTTTTATTTTCGCGGTTGTCAATTCACGTCATTTACATTCACCGACTTAGTTCACTTATAGGGAATTTATGACTAAATTGACAAGACCTGAGTTTTCCGGAGGTGACCCCGAATGCACACTTCTGGGGATTTAGTCTCATGTTATGCTTCCGCAGACGAGCGAAGAATTTCCGGAGGGCATTGATGTGGCCGTCCCGTTCTTTTGATTTGACGATCATGTCATCGACATATACATCTACCTCCTTGTGCATCATATCATGTAGGAGAGTAGTAGCGGTTCTTTGATAGGTTGCCCTGGCGTTGATGAGGCCGAAAGGTATGACCGTGTAGCAATATGTACCCCACTGTGTAGTGAATGCAGTCTTGTGCATGTCTTCCTCAGCCATCTTAATCGTACTGCCAAAGATACCTGTCCATGAATGATAGGAGAGCATGCTCGGCAGTGTTGTCTACCAGAATGTCAACATGTGGCAAAGGGAAGTCGTCTTTTGGACTCGCCTTGTTCAGATCCCTGAAGTCGACGCAAACCCGAATTCTACCGTCTTTCTTCAGTACCGGCACAATGTTGACCACCCAATCCGAGTATTCAGACACTTTGATGAACCGGGCCTTGAACTGTTTGTCCACCTCTTCCTTGATTTTTAAGGCCCATTCAGGACGCATCCGGCGTAGCTTCTACTTCACAGGTTTAGCCCCGGGTTTAATGGGTATCCGGTGCTCTGCAATTTCTCTATCAATCCCAGGCATATCTCTGTAAGACCAGGCGAACACGTCCTAGTATTCATGAAGGAGGTCAATGAACTGTTGTCTTTCCGAGGGGTCCAGGGTTGTCCCTATCCTAAGTTCTTGAGGTGTATTGTCGGTTCCTACGTTAATAGGCTCGGTTTCCTCAATGATGGGGGTTCTGGTTTCCCGCTTATCAAGTTCTTTGGCTAAGTGAGGTGGGTAGTCACTCAAGTCAAGTTCCTCATGATCATTCAGATCTGCATTGCAGTTAAATTGAGACGAGTCATAAGCAAACTTAGCGTTCATTAAGTTGACACGAGTGAAAAGCTCGGAAAGGACAGACATTTCATGATCAGTAGCTAAAGTGAGCACATAGGTCCCCACGAAAACGGCCGCTACTCTAGCTCCATTGCCCATGCGGAGATCCACATCACCTTTTGCTAGTGCCCGCGCGTCCCTTAAACCCTGCAAATGATTACAAAGGTGAGAGCCACATCCGGTATCAAGTACCCAAGTGGAAGTACAAGCATAATTAACGTCTATCACATAGAGAGAGGAAATCATACCAATAGGCGTCACACGCCCTTCCTTGAGATCCTCCAAGTATTTGGGACAACTCCTCCTATAATGCCTCTTCCCATTACAATGGAAACATTCGGCCTCGAAGAGTTTGACACTTTTTGCCTTGGGATTTCCATTCTCAACGGCCGTCCCCTTTCCCTTGTCATGTTTCTTTGACGATTTCTTGAATTGGGACTTTTCCTTCCCTTTTCCTTTCTTAACTCCAAGGGACATGTTCTTTAACTTCATGGTTAAAACATCCCCTTTGTCACTCCCACTAGCTTCCATATCCCTCTCCGCTTGGGTGAGGAGTGCATGAATTTCATGATAACTCTTATCCATGCCATTCATGTTAGAGTTCACCCTAAAGTGGGCAAACTTGGTGGGAAGTGAGTGGAGGATACGATCCACCACAAGAGTCTTAGGAATCTTACGCCCTAGACGCTCTAGGATGTCGACATATTCAACCATTTTGAGTACATGGGGACCAACCTTTTGGCCCCTCTCAAGCTTGGCTTCAAAGAAGCGTGCCGCCGCATCGTATTGACGGACTTTAGGTGTTTGTGAAAACATAGTAATCATACGAGTGAATATCTCGTACGCATTTAAAGAAATGCATGATAGCTTGAGCTTTGGGGACATCAACCATATCAACACTTTCTTGATATCATCGACGTCCTCACATGGTCATCATAGGCGGTCCGCACCGCCGATGAAGCCCTTGGACCGGGCTCGATGGGAGGAGCATCGGTCAAGTAAGTGAGCACATTGTCGGACAACGCGGGACTTTTGATGTTGGATTCCCATTCAAGAAAGTTACTACCGTCATCTTTTAAGATACATTTGTCCATTACGGACCTTAGCCATGAATCTTTGCCTAGTGAAGTAGTCGATGGAGTTGAAGAAGTTGCCATTGCGAATTAAAATGCTACAACAAATAAGGAAAATTTAACATCCATTGTTTTAAAAATTACTTGTGAAAACATGTTTAACAAGTTTTAGCATTTATATAATGATCTCCCACTAAATTATATAAATGATTGGAAGACCCAAATTTTAAACAAAAATGAGCATCGCTTGGGCGAAACATCCCATAATTGTGTAAATTCGGTAAGTCACGTTGACTAATTCTACCTCTAGAACTCTTAGTCGACGAATTTCCTTAAATTCATCTACTAGCCCCGGAACACAAGACCGTCTTATATCCTGTTGAGTCCAACCAATTTTAGCGTGTGATAACCGTTTACCACCCTACTTACCCAAGGTAAAAAGAGAACACCCCGCTTGGGCGAGCGTGGCTCTAATGAACAAGAGATTCATAGGTGTTACTAATTGGTAAGGCTAATCTCAATTTTAGTTATGTTTGAGGTCTTGTCAATTTAGTCATAAATTCCCTATAAGTGAACTAAGTCGGTGAATGTAAATGACGTGAATTGACAACCGCGAAAATAAAACACATGTGAATGGCGATTTTGGCATGCGCGAAAATAAAAACAAGCAAGCAAGTAAGCATATGAACAAATCCTAGTATGGCCACCTAGTTAATAAAAACTAGACTATTACATATCGGAAACCAACTCCTTGGTCCCTTGCCTCTTCATTCCAAAAGTGGCTCCTTCTTGTGGGATTTGGAACACCTTCCAAAAATAGACTCCGTCTCGATGTAATCCGTCTTTTGGAAACGCCAGTAAGAATAACTATTACAAATGAATTACATAGATATTCCTATTATACATTAATTAATAAAATAAATAAAACTATTAATTAATTACAAACCGACGATACGAGATCGTATTTAATTACAAACAAATCGATATTCCCATTCATTTCGGGTAATAATGATTAAAATAAACTAGGCCATACTAGGTACAACAAGATAAATACTTTAAATAAATGACAATAATTCATTCAACTTAAATAAATATGCTTAAAATGCTGTAAAATGATGCCAAAATCGCCCTATCCATCAATCGTTGGTATCCATCTCGGTGTTTGTGGATTTTATCGATTTTTAACATGTAAAAATCAATAATCTACTCTTAAATCTCATTTAAGTCCAAAATAATTGTCCAAACTATTTTGGACCTCAAAATTAGTCCTCACTAATTTTATGATGAATAACTAGTATAGATCCCGCGCAAATGCGCGGTTTTTTAGATAGAAATATTAGAGAATGTAACAATTATACTATTGGTATTTAATAGTGTAAATCCCACATATTTGCGGTATATATAAAGGTTTTGTTTTTAGTTATTATTTAAATATTTTAAATTGATACATTATTAATTTTTCATATTTTTCATATACCTCATCGTATTTCGATATGAGAAAAAAATGAACTATGAACTTCAAGAGAATTTAGTAAACTTATAAAATATGTTTAATGATTTTTTTTCTTTAACATAAAACTAATGATTACAAATAATAATTTTTCTCAAATTATGTTAATGATTTTTTTTATTTTTTTTGTGATGAAGCTAATTATATCAGTTTAATATTTTGTTTTATACAAAATGTGTCAAGTCATTCTCTCATATATAATAAAAATAATAATTAATACATAACAAAAGTTTAGAAATTTACTGATTTATAAAATTATAGTGAATTTATCTTCTTTAATTAAAATATTATAATTAAGATTTTCAAAGAAAATACTATTATTTGATTAAAAGGTCATGTTTTGATGAAATGATGATAATTTAAAGAAAGAAGTATTTTTGTTTTCTTATTTAGCTTGATACCTTTTGGAGGAAAACTTTGGAGAATTTTATTCTCTTAGTATATAGGAGGATTCATTCCAAATTTTATACCTTCAAATTTTTATATTTCACCTAATTATATTTTAATATGAGAAAAAAAAATGTAGTATGTCATGAATTGTTTTTTAACATAAAGTTAATGATTTTATTTTATAACTTTGCTTAATTTATCTTAATGAGTTTTTTTCATGTAGCTAATAATATTATTTTGTTGTGTTATAAAGTTTAAGTATGCAGTAAGTTATTTTCGAAGAAAAAATAACGATTTTGTATTTTATAATTTTATACTCCTTTTATTTTATTTTTATCAAAACATTATATAATTATAATCTAGAATTTAATAAAAAAGTCATGCTTTAGGAAAAAGATTATAGTTTAATGGGAAAGTTTTATTTCTTTCCTTATATAAGTAGGTGGAGTTTGGAGGGAAAACTTTTGAGAATTTTTATTCTCTTAGTAGTAGGGGGATTAGTTTGATTTGGTGATATTTTGCTAATTTAATCGGTAAAATCATAATTTTTAAGTAAAAATCCAAAATAATTGAAAAATTATCCAAACAATTGAAACAAAAATTTTGAGTATTCTGGAACACTCCCAAGAACACCAAAATGTCAGAAAAATTACCCCAAAAATCAGGATAAAATTTATGAAGAAAAAGATCTATTTTTTTGTCGGTTTTTAACCACTAAAACCAATAAACATCAAAACAAGGTGAAATCACATTTTAAATTACACTTTTAACTTTTAAATAATTTTTTTAAATGTACATAAATTTATCATGGGCAGGAACAAACGTTTCAAAATTATGATTAATTTATTTCACTTTTATCGACTTTTATCTCATAAAATCAATAAACATGCAAAACTTCAAACAAACCTTCAATATTTTGCATATATTCAGTTGAAAACATGCATGAAACACCATAAAATTCCATGGCCCGAATCATTTTTTAACTATTTTTAGTCAATTTATAACTAAAATACGGCGTTTTGACTCGGTTTTCTACCAAAAATCATTAAAAATAGCAAAATAACTTCATAAATCAACAAACTTTACCACAAATCTTTTGAGATCAGTAGGTGTGCATGTCCCAAAAATTTCGTGCTAAAACCTCTTCTAACACAATTTTGAGTTTTTATAAATTATCTCATAATTTATTAATATGCTTAAAATCAACATGCAAATTACAAGCCTAAGCTCTGATACCACTTGAAAGATCATAGATCCATATTAGACTCTCTAATAAAAAATTAAATTATCTCATAATTTATCATTTTAGTGATCTATGTAACATGCATGCAAATATAAAAGCATAAAAATAAAAGTTAAGGAAAAATAATTTCCTTACATTGATTTTATGGTAATATGGGCACAAACTATATCACCTATCTAGTTTGTTCTTGAGCTAAAAAGAAATGGATGATCCTCCTTGAAAAACTTTCAAAAAGAAAGTCTCCTTCAAGTTGCACCCAAGAACAAATCACCCAAATAATCTTACAAATATTAACTAGATATTTATAAAACCTACCCTTGATAATATTTGTAATATTACTAACACTCTTAGTAATAATATTTTGATTACTAACTTCTTAGTAAATGATGTATAATAATTTTAGAGAGATAGACCAAATTTTGTTCACATGCAAAAGTGAAGTAAATCAAGTGTAGGAAAAATGAACAAAAGATGGAGTGTTATAAGGAGGAAGTGGCGGGTGGAGGAGATGGAGTGAAGGAGTCAACTTGCTTTAATATTGTCCAATCTTTTTCACATGCACAAAGATGTTATGACAACTTATGGAAAAAAACAAGTAATGTGTAATGATTATGATTATAATCATCCACTACACTCCATTTACACGGTCCAATATCTCATTTACGGGTCCATTTTGGTTCTTATATTTGTCGCACAAATACGTTTAAATTTTATTTAAACGTCGTTTCATGTTTAAATGCTTCCAATTAATTTCGTCTAAATCACTCCATAAATATACGTGTACCGCTACACATATTATTTTACGTACTAATATTAATCACATTAATCAATTAGTACAATTTTAGTGAATTAACAATTAATTAACTAAAACCCGTCTTCCAAAATTTATTATTCAATTATCGCATAATTAAATAATAAATGTCGTGCCTCGACTTCGCAACTCGAAATCTCTCTAAAATAATCGACTAACCTTTTAGTCTATAAATCAAGGGACTAAATAAATTGTATCTCATACAATTAATTAGTTGTCTATTTGGGTTCGTTCCTTTAGGTGTGACTGAAAGGGGTCAGTTAATCACCGCCGTCTCACGACAATAACGTCAAACTCTAGTCAGCCAACCGTTATCGATTTACGTTAATCAACTGACGAGGATCAAATAATTAAATATCTGATGATATTCCTTTAATGAGATTTATTATTTAAACGCACTATTGTGGAGGACACTAACTCCAACATAAATCATATTTTAAGGAATAAGGAAGTATAGATCTACCGCAGTTCCATAATAGAAACGCGGAAATCTTTCTTCCGCAGGAGGAAACCTCTGGGGAAATGACGCAGCAGATGCTGCGCCTCTTGGAAGGATCGCAGCAGCTGATGCGCCTCTTCTCCAGCTCGTTTTCGCTATTTACAGAATTTTTCCGTGATTTCTTTCCAAAGTTTGGGTCATTCCAAAACTCTTTACATTGTTAAGTATAAATAAAGATCTCTGGTCTCCATATTTTTCACGCGAGTGTCCGCCCTTCTCTTCTCTCTTTGCATTCTAGTACGTCCTCTAAGCTTTTGACGCCTACATGCTTGATCAATCGACCACGTAAGCTCATATCATTCTGAGTTCCAGTCACGTTGCATGACCGACCAATTTGACCACTACACATCAATCAATTTAATCTAAATCCTCTAACGAGGGCACTTTCTACATACATTCGAGTCGAGCAATCACTAAACGTTAACTTAGTCAATCTCGTTTCGTCAATCATGTAAGTCTAAGGGTGTAAATCCCATCTTTTTTATTGTATTTTATTTTTGTAATCATTATTGTAAGATTCACGTCAAAAGTATATTTAAAACCGACTTTTAAAACCCTTTTATCAAATTGTTTTTATGGAACAGCAGCAACCAGACATCGAGAAGAAACGCAGCAGAAGAAATGCGCCTCAAGAGTCGCAAGATATTTCGCGCCTCTTTCGTAGACGCGCTTTCCTCGCTCTTCTTCTTCTTCCTCGGTTTTTCTGTTGTTTTCATTCCTTTTGTTTTGTTTTCTTATTTTCTGTCTTTCCTTTGTACATAAAATAGATTTTAATATATTCTTTTTTATTATTACGTTTTATTTCGACCTAAATCCCTAATAACTCGATATTTGCGTGTTTTCATCATTGAATCAAACTCGGATTTTAGAGGCTCGGTTTGCTCATATCAAGTCTCTGGAATTCATCATTTGTACGTAATTTCCTTTGCTTATTCTCAGTTTATCATTCTCCTTCAAAGATCGTTCCTTTTGAGTTTCCGACATCGTAAATTTGATTCGTTCTTTAACTCGTTTCAATTCGCTTCAATTCGTGCTTATCGCTTTTATGACAGTTTCAGACGTAATTAATCCATTAAATCACTTTCACTTGAGTCTAAAATCGATAATTGATCATAAAACACACCAACGAATATTAACTACCCGCGGTTCTGACTTCACGGCCAGAGCTCAACTCAAGAACAGACGCAGCAATAGCTGCGCCTTTTAGAAGGGACGCAGCAGATGTTGCGCCTGTTCTGAGCTGATTTATGTCCCTGAACTTTCGTTCTCGCTTTGACCTAGTCTATAATTAAGTGTATAATTAACTACTAATCATAATATCACCCCTAATATATCCTATTTTATTGCCCTAATTATTTTCTCTTTTCTTTTCTTCAACTTTCCGTTTCGAACATATTTTTGACGTAAATCAAATGGATCATTGTAATTTATTGTAATTTAATTACCGCTATTTATTTGTCATATTTATTTATGTATGGTTTGTTTACTTGTCTCTC
This sequence comes from Silene latifolia, assembly GCF_048544455.1. NCBI lineage: Eukaryota > Viridiplantae > Streptophyta > Magnoliopsida > Caryophyllales > Caryophyllaceae > Silene > Silene latifolia. The sequence goes on from NC_133537.1 coordinate 312,825,906, forward strand.
ATGTGTAATTATTTCTAAATCCAATTCGACATAATTAATTAATTGCTAAATTATTTGTTCACCGACATAGTTTAATTCACATGCTAGGATTAATCTATTGCTTGTTGCATTGCATGCATATAATCAACAACATATCGACTATAAACAACTTCCCTAATCATTAGTAGATGCCGCTATCGAGGCGGGCGGGATTAGGTGTTCTGTAAAAGGACTTCCTAATATGTACCCTCACCCCTTGCTTACTCCAGATCTCTGTGAACATCCGTGTTCATTGGCATCCACGAGAGTCATTCTACACATAGAATGCTAAGGGTAACAAGTTTTTAGTGTTCATGTCACTACTTTGTGTCTTGACATGACACGAGGTATTCGAACGGTTCCAATTTCTCACAAAAATTGGTGGCGACTCCAAAAATGCACGCTCATTCCAAGCGCCTCCGCGCGCGCCGCCGTGTGGCCCATGTCCACAATGGCTGGCGAGCCTCAAAACGCACCACCTTCAGTATGGCCGGCGAGCCTCAAAACGCACCACCACCCTTAACATGGTTGGCGAGCCTCAAAACGCACCTTCAACACGGTTCGCGGGCCTCAAAACTTACCCTCGACGCGGCTGGCGAGCCCCATCATATCCGCGACACGGCTGGCGAGTCTTTGTTCCCAAACAAGAAACAATTCAAGGACATATCCCGAAGATACCTCAGGTATGACTCCTTCCTATGGTTGGCGAGCCTTTGGACGAAGTCTAACGGATATTAAACGAGTCACACGGACAGTCGATAGACTCTAAATTGTTCCCGGCGACAGGTCCTTGACTCGTATCCCCGAGTCGCCTCGACGTCACCCTTCCCGATGGCAGGTCCTCGGCCCAAATCCTTTCGAGCCGCCTCGACGTCGCTTCGGTCTCCAGGTTGTAATCTTCGATTAACCTGGAGGTTATACTTTAACTTTTACCCTGTCCAAGTCTCAGTCAAAGTGGGGGCTCTGTAGATACCCAGTATCTGTTGATTCCCCAACAAACACCCGATGATTATCGGACTACAACATGCATAGGAATCGATACATTTAATTGACAGTTTTGTATAACTATATGTCGGAAAACTCAAAACGATTTCGAAAATAAAATATTTCAAAAACGTTTCAAAAGTACCTGGAGTGTTTAATGCATGACGACGGGGTCGCAATGACACTAACTAGAGTCAAACCGACACCGGACCAAAAACCGACTCAAAATTCAAATCCCAACTCCAACAACGAGTCAAACCAAGTCAAACACAAAAAACAAACATCACAAAACTTCATGTTAAGTATACCCGGTATACTTGAATGGTCAAGTACTATAATCATGCCATCCAAAACCTAAGATAGAACAAATCATGATTTCCATTGCGTGATAGTGACAAGACAGCTCGAAGACCCACGAAATGGCTCGCTCCTCTTCGAGTAGCCCATGCGGCTATGTCTCTCAAAACGCACACAACCACTCAATCTTATATAAATACCCCTCAAATGCCACCATTTGAAGGTACGCGAGTGTCCGCCCCCTCATTTCTCTCATAAAATTCTAGACTCGACTTCTTAAGTCACAAGTCGACACGTGTTTTCGACCTACTGATCGAAAATACAAGCCATACACCTTGTTTGGTACCGTCATCGTGCATTAAATCACTTGACCAACCATCTCGACAACTACACACTCACTAAACTAAACAAAACACTCTTTACATTGCTAAAACGGTTTTCAACCGAGTTTTCCGATCCTAACAAGTTGTTACACTTCCGTCGATTTCTCGTTTCAAACCTAGCATGTAAGTTTGAGGGTGTAATAATACTCTTCTTTCATGTCTTTTTATCTGTTTTTATGACCTTAACATGCTAAAACTTGCGTAACATAGTCCTAAATACGGATCGAATGAGCCAAAACCGAGTTTTGACTGAAAACAGAAGGCCCTAGTCACCGCTAGGTACCTCACGCCTCAATGAGGTGTCCAGGTCAGAACTCAAACGTGTTTGATTTCATTCTTTCCATTTTCATTTCATTTTATAACCGGTTTTTAATGTTTTAAATCATTTTTAAGATAAACGTTTTAGCCATAAATCATTTTCACCCTTGGTTCTTCATACCATAACGTTTTAATCCGTGTTTTGGTGATAATGTCTGGTTTACATTTTAAAAGGTATTTTAAAACCTTTTATTTTATTTCTTTATATTTCAAAAAACAATCATATTAGTCATACATGCAAAATCATCCTTGGTTCCACATACCATGTCGGTTTTAAACCCGAGTACGATGATAAACATTGACTAATTACAAACAAATGAACTTAATACAATTAGTTCATAATCATTTGTCAAAACTATTCATGTCAAGCTTACAAAATCGAACCCGACATCGAATATTGTCAATACAATGATGATTATTCAAGTCCCGTTCTTTACATTAACACAAAGGCAGTCTAAACGACCCTCTCAAACAGAGATGGGTTCAAATACCCCTTTACAAACCGTTTTACAAACATTTTCAATAGTCAGAAGATGTCCTTTGGACAGTCAGCTGCCTCGCGCCTAAACAGGCCAAATATTTTCCAGTTTTCAAACCAGGACAGGCCCCTTTGCATCGCCTGATGGCTCGCGCCTCAATAGGCTGCCTGATGCAGGTCCTGCTTCCTTTCCAGCACTTGTCTAGGACGATCCCGACTTTGGTTAACCCGAATACAGGACGGATCATATGGTAAGACTTCCCTTTTACTTTGTATTTGCAAAACGCCTTTCTAAGACAAATGGGTCACATTATGTACCATAAACCTAACTCGGTAAATGGATGTTTAATTTCCGTCTTGCATGCAAATCAACACTAAATCCAATTTGACATCAGTTACTTGATATTTGGATAAACAACCGACATAGAAAGCTCACATGTTAGGTTTAAACTTGTGGACGTGCATTCATGCATTTACCCGTTTTATCAACATTTGGATTTAAACAACCAAGATCGATCAGTAGAGGCTGCTACCGCGGGCGAGATTGAGTTTCCGATTAAAGGGCTTCCCAATACGTACCTTCACCTCTTACTCAGAAACTTTGGATAGTGGACGACCTTATCCAGGGCGAACTAGAGTCCTTCTAGAGATAGGAAGCTAAAGAGGGACGACTCTTTATCTTTAGTACCTATGTCAAACGCCGCGTTTTGCCTTGGTTGACCTAGGTATAAAGTAGATTCGAACGGGTAAATGCATGAATGCACGTCCACAAGTGATTATGAAAGCATTTTTACGCCACCGAGCGTGGTTTTCAGACTGTTGCAATGTCTACAGATCGCCTGGGCATCGTAGGTGGCCTATGTCTACAATTATATAATATTTGCTCATTACTTTTTCGAGTTGGATGTCGAAATAGGTGCGAAACATATGATGTACTTCTTAGTATGTTATTTGTCCCACATTAAAAAATAATGAAGGTGTGGTTAATATATAATGTATAAATAGTCGAATCGTCCCACATCGGAAAATTACTATAAGGTGGGTTGATCCTATGATTATAAATAAGAATCATCTTTGAAACTTAGGAATCAGCCCAAAATCTTTTGAGTCTCTTAGTATTGTCAAAGAGATTTTCTTATTGGAGTTTCTATTATTATTATCTCTACAATAACGAAATTTATTTATTATTTTTTTTTCTCACATAATCAATAAACGGTAGGTGTATATGTATTTATCTTTTATTTTCTTTGAAAAAAGATATTTTAATCATATGTAAACAAATGATTAGATGTAAATTAAAGTCGTATAATTTTTTTCATTATAACTAAGTTAATTACCATGTTGTAATGCACGGGCTTTCAACCAGTGGCGGATTTGCAGGGAGGGTGAGGGCACGTGCCCTCACATGAAAAAAAAACTGAATATTTATGTTTAGAGCGCACTTGTTTAGCGTGATGATGCTCTTGGTCTGGTGGTAAGAGGCTTACAAACTTGCTTGATGGTCACGTGTTCGAGTCTTGTTGTAGTTAGGATTGACTTTTTTTTTGTATGTTCAAAGTTAGATTTAATTAATTGAATTTTCAACAAAATGATGCTACAGGTGCGCGAACATGGGACGTTAGGCTAGTATATTCAATGATTGTCCAGCAAACCAATCGCACTAATATTGTTTATGTAACACCCCCGTTTAGGAAGGAGCCTTAACAAGGCATTCCCGACTAAATGAGAGTGTTACCATCTCGCAATAACCGAGGTAGTGAAGTACAAATTATAAACAAATAAATGGTACTTTAAAAAATAAATTAAGTCAACTAAAATAACTGCCAAAGCGGCTTACAACTCTAAACCAAAGCAATGAAATGTAAAGTTTACAACTTTATTAATCTCAAATGTAAAACCAATGTTTAAGGACTCGTGAGAACTAAACTCAAGCTCCATCAAGTCGCGATCGTCCACTCCCCCAAGCACAGCATCAGAATAGAGCTACTAGCGTGTACCTGTTTTATTAACTGCTCTCCATCCAATCGGAAATTATTGAATGGATCAACACAGGCCACCCGAAAATTGGTGACAAATGACACAAGACATAAACATGTCAACCACTAGTTGAGTAGGGACAAAATAACAGAAACATAAATAACTCACAACATAAGATATGATAACTAATAGCTGCAATAATATTAAAATAACCAACCATGGAATAAATACCAATCTCCCGTCTTATACGGGTCATCTGTCACACCTGTTAGCAATTATGGCACAACTCCCTTAACACCGTGCGCATACCAATAGATAGCACCACTCCCTTAACACCGTGCTCATCTCATCTCATACTGGCACAACTCCCTTAACACCGTGCCTCAATCAACCAAACAGTATATATAAATAAGCACAATTATATAAACGACGTCTAACACATGAAAGGTAATAATATACAAATGATAACAGCAACAACAGAATCCAACATAACCCGCTGAACTAGGTTTGTCGATCGACAGGTACCCTCTGTCGGTCGACCTCTGCAACCACTGTCGATCGACCCATACTGAAGGTCGATCGACCACCTGTATATGTGTTGTTAGACACCTCGAATTACAACAGTAACTCATTCATGATTAACGATACGACAATTCAACTTCACAATATGATTGGATACAAATATCAAAGGTGAGTAGGGAAATCCCTACCTGTAACGATTCCGCAAAAACTATAGCAAAATATGGATTAGAGTCGCTCCTCTACGAATCCGCTACCTAATAACGATTATAGCAATAAATCAATCAACACAAGTCATGATTACGAATTTAACGAACAAACCCAATGCCCTCGTTCTCCTACGGTCCAAGTAAGGCTATAAGCAAACTCAATTCATTGTTCAACTATATGTAATTCTTAATCGATCCCCTCATCTCGACTAGGGCACAAGAATACTACGTAATAATATAGCAATATGACTCATGAGGACCGAATAACGAAATTACTAGAACTTACAAATATTGGGGTGTGAATTAAGACGGACTGCCGTTCGAGTCCCGTGTCCTTTCAGTCCCTTCTTCACTTGGCCTTCGATGGTACAGGATGTCGATGTGTTTGTGTTTTTGTTCTTAATTGATAAAAGGGTTTATGAATGATAGGGATGGGGTTTATATATGCTTAAGTTTAGGATTAGATTAAGAAGCAATTAAAACTAAACAAGACCATAACCACCCGTCTAACACTATGTCGATCGACCTTAACCCCATGTCGATCGACAGCCCTGATAGACGAGCACAACACACTATGTCGATCGACCTCAGCCCCATGTCAATCGACAGCCCTGATAGACGAGGTCACACAACACATTATAAATTCATTTTACAAAGGCACCTTCACTTATACATGACGAGCTTACTAGTCTTATAAATACGGGGTATTACAGTCTTCCCCCCATAAAATGAACTTCGTCCCGAAGTTCGCACACCCAACAACTAACCCGAAATCCCCATATAAAATAATACATATGCAAAAGTGTGCACTAACACGCGAAATTCCTTAATAAACTTGTTTTGTGACATACCATCACCATAAAAAGAAGGTTACGTCCCCGTAACCTAACTCATACCTGATTAAAAAGTTGTGGGTACATCTCTTTCATCTTATCTTCCGCTTCCCAGGTTGCTTCCTCGACATTATGGTTAGACCACAAAACTTTTACTAGCACAGTCTCCCCATTTCTTGTCTTTCGTACCTTCCGATCAAGAATTTCTTTGGCAACTTCCACATAACTCAAAGATTCATCCATCTCTATGACGTCTGGCTCAAGTATGTGAGAGGGATCACTCACATACTTCCTCAGTTATGACACATGAAACACGTTATGAACTCTCGCTAGAGCTGGAGGTAGCGCCAACCGATAAGCCTCTTCCCCAACTCTATCAGTAACCTCATACGGTCCTATATATTTCTGGCTCAGTTTACCTCTCTTCCTAAACCTCATGACACCCTTCATTGGTGACACCTTTAACAGAACCTTATCCCCAACTGAAAATTCCATGTCGCTCCTCTTCAAATCAGCATAGCTCTTTTGACGATCCTGAGCTGCTCTCATTTTCTGACGGATAATGTGCACTTGCTCTACCATCTCCTGAATCATTTGAGGCCCCAACACTACTGAATAACTCACATCATCCCAACACACAGGACTTCTGCATTTCCTCCCATACAAAGCTTCAAATGGCGCCATCCCAATACTAGCATGATAGCTGTTATTGTATGAAAATTCTATCAAGTCCAATCTATCTTCCCATGATCCACCAAATTCTAGTACACAAGCTCTAAGCATATCCTCCAAGGTTTGGATAATTTGTTCAGTTTTCCCATCTGTAGCTGGATGGAAAGCAGTACTCATCTTTAAGGTCGTACCCATAGCACTCAGTAACTCCTGCCAAAATCGCGAAAAAATTTCGAGTCCCTATCAGATACAATATCCTTAGGCACGCCATGTAATTTCACTACACACTTGTAATAAGCCTTTGCTAGCTCAACTTTGTTCCAAGTATCCTTCATGGGTATGAAATGAGCACTCTTAGTAAGGCAGTCCACCACAACTCATATCATGTTATTTCCTTTCTGTGTACGAGGTAACCCCACAATAAAATCCATGGAAATACTTTCCCACTTCCATTCTGGTACATCTAAGGATTTCACTTTATCTTGTGGTCTTTTATGCTCTCCTTTCACTCGCTGGCAAGTCAAGCATCGCACCATGAATTCTGCCACCTCCTTTTTCATACCCGGCCACCATAAGGTCTTCTTAAGATCTTTATAAAGTTTATCTCCCCCCAGATGCACAGAATAAGGAGTATTATGTGCCTCAGTCAAAATATTCCGCTTTAGCTCTTCATCATCTGGTACACACCATCTCCCTTTGAATCTTAGGCTACCATTTGTGTGAATTTGGAACCTTGATGGCTCTCCCCTCTCTACAATGGCACGCCAACAAACCAACCTCAAGTCAACACTCTGTTTTTCGCGAATTTCTATATAAAGTTCTGGTTCAATGGTTAAATCACTTACTACATCCCCCTTTATGATCATATAAATGCCCATCCTTTTTACTTCATCTCGCAGCCTAACTTGTGACATAGCCATACATAAAGCATGTACTAATTTCCTGCTTAACGCATTAGCTACCACATTTGCTTTACCTTCGTGATAGATTATTTCCATGTCATAGTCCCCGATTAGTTCAATCCATCGCCTCTGTCTCATATTAAGCTCTTTCTGAGTATAAATATATTTCAAGATTTTATGATCAGAGAATACCTTGAAGGTTGCGCCATACAGGTAGTGCCTCCACAGCTTCAATGCAAAAACCACTGCTCCCAGTTCCAGATCATGAGTTGGGTAGTTTTCTTCATAAGGCTTCAGTTGACGCGAAGCATATGCGATAACTTTTCCATTCTGCATCAACACGCAACCCAGTCCATTTTTAGAATCGTCAGTGTATACCTCAAAATTCTCGCTTCCCTCTGGCAAGGCCAAGATAGGTGCCGAAGTTAAACGATCTTTCAGGGTGAAAAATGTTGTTTCACAAGCCTCATCCCAGGTGAATCGATTCTCCTTCCTCATTAATGTCGTCAGTGGTTTAGCTATCTTTGAAAAGTCCTTGACAAACCTTCGGTAATACCCAGCTAGACCCAGAAAACTTCTCACTTCAGCAACATTCTTTGGTGCTTCCCACTTAGACACCGCCTCAATCTTGGTAGGATCAACAGAAACTCCCTGCTTGGATACCACATGACCAAAGAATGCCACCTTCTCTAACCAGAATTCACACTTACTCAACTTGGCATAAAGCTGGTTATCTCTCAAAGTTTGCAATACAATCCTCAGATGCTCCGCATGCTCCTCCATGTTCTTAAAGTATACCAAAATATCATCGATAAAAACAACGACGAATTGATCAAGATATGGATTAAATACCCGGTTCATTAGGTCCATAAACACTGTCGGTGCATTAGTTAACCCAAAAGGCATGACCACAAATTCATATTGTCCATATCGAGTTCTGAATGCTGTCTTTGGTATATCTTCATCCTTTATCCTCAGCTGATGGTATTCCGATCTCAAATCGATTTTGGAGAATACCCCAGCTCCACTCAATTGATCAAAGAGATCATCAATACGTGGTAGAGGATATCTGTTCTTAATCATGGCATTGTTCAACTCTCTGTAATCGATGCAAAGTCTTAAACTCCCATCTTTCTTCTTTACGAATAGAACTGGTGCACCCCAGGGCGATACACTTGGTCTGATATGCCCCTTGTCAAGCAACTCTTCTAGCTGTTTCTTCAACTCTTCCAATTCTTTAGGTCCCATGCGGTAGGGAGCCTTAGAGATAGGTCCCGTACCAGGCCTTAACTCCACACTGAAATCCAGGTCCCTCTTCGGTGGTAACCCAGGAATCTCCTCAGGAAATACATCAGTAAACTCGCACACCACTGCTATGTCTGTCGCATTCAGTGTCTCAAGGCTTTTATCCCACACATGACATAAGATCATTGGGCACCCCTTTCTCCATAAAGACTTGAAGGTAGTTGTTGATATAAGCTTTATTCTTGGTTTCACTACAAATCCCTTATATGACACTCTAACTCCTTTAGGTCCCTTAATAGACACTTTCTTCTGATGACAGTCAATATGGGCTCTATATGCACTCAGCCAATCCATCCCAAGTATAATTTCAAATCCCCTCAAAGGAAAGTCTATAAGGTTAGCAGAAAACATAACTTCTCCAATCAGGACTGACACATTTTTATACACTTTTCGACACTTAACTGACTCTCCAGAAGGTATTAAGACATCATCCGTTATATCCTCATAATTACTTAACCAAAAGGTCCTAGCATGTTCACTAGATACGAAAGAATGGGTCGCTCCCGAGTCGTACAAAACAAAAGAAGGTATGGAGTTAACTAGAAATGTACCATTAACCACGTGTGCGTCATTCTCTGCAGCTTCTTTCCCCATCACAAACAGCTTACCACTTGATTTACCATCATTCTTAACTGTGCTAGCCGAAGTAGTTGGCTTGGCACTACTAGCTTGATTTCCTCCATTTCCTGATTTCTGGTATGATCCTCCGTTGTAGAGACTCTGATTGTTGTTGTAATTACCCTAACTCCTCTGATTGTTGTACTGGCCTGAGGGCCTGTTACTAGCATAACTCGGTGCTGGTGTGCGATAACCACCATGAGCTCCTCCTACATTCCCATTCCGTGGTGCACTCCTGCACTCGAAAGCTCGATGACCCATCTTCTGACAGTTATAGCATTGCCAAGTGTGAATAGACCCTTGGCTCCTGGTCCCATGTTTGTTGTAACCCTTTGACTGGCTCGCTCCTCCAGCTGAATATGATTTGAACTGATTGTAGTGTGGCTTCTTACTAGTCGCGCCACCCTCACTGGTTGTTTCGACCTTTCTCTTTTCTCCCCTTTCCTTTTTATCTTCCTTAAGCATACCGGCTATCCTCTCGGAGTTACCTGATCTCTAGTATACCTCTTCAACAGTAGTTGGCTCCCCTGCTACGAGCCTCTTCTTAATCTCTATGGATAGCCCCCTTCAAATTTAACAGCTAGCATCTCTAGCCCCATATTCAGATCGCTTACATACTCTGCCAACTCCTGAAAATGGTTATGGTATTCCTCCACTGTCATCTTTTCAGTCATCTTAAAAGTATCAAATTCTGACCTCATCCTGCTGCGAATATGCTCAGGTACAAAGGTATTCCTTAGCAACAATTTGAAGTTTTCCCAAGGAATATAGGCTTCCCCCATTTCCTTGTAATCATCTCTCATCCCCTCCTTATTTCTGCTCCACCAAAGCCTTGCCTTCCCTTTCAAATAGTGAGCCGCCTGATCTACTTGAAGTTTAGCTGGGCAATTTAGTAATTCGAATAAATCATCGAATTCCCTACACCAGTCCCCTAGCTGCAAAGGTTCACCTAACCCGTCATATTTAGCAGGCATATGACGAGCTACAATCGAACTCATCTTTGCTGCATCCACAGTTGATGCTTTCTTTGTGTTTTTCAGCGCCTCTTGTAGCGCCTCATTCATTTGAATCAACCTATCAACCTCCTCTTGAGACATGGTTGTGGGTTGGGACTTCTTTGGAGGCATTCTCTTGTTTCTATGACATTAACAAACGTAAGCTTTCGCTTATTAGACCATCTCGTATCAAAAGAAATAAAACTTGTATATTAGTCTCATCTTGTTTGTATGGCTTGGTGCATTATATATATATATATATATATATATATATATATAAAATAAATAGTCATCCATCATATTGCTAGGCAAAAGTATCTAATAACTACAGCACTCGTAGAAATCTCCCACACGTACTGGTTGTCGATCGACAGGCCGAGTATGTCGATCGAAACACATACAAAGTCGATCGACTTTGTCAATCGACACAGGAGCCACGTCTAAGTTTTCGAGCCAGTGTCGATCGACCCCTAAAGCTCGTCGATCGACGGTCTGTAACACATCCCCATGTCGCTCGACAGACTGCAATAATTGTTAGACATGTGCACAAATACTAATCCGAGAACATAGTTCATTTTTTTTTATACAAACATTTCACAATTTGATCATCTCCACAAATCTCCACGTTATACAGTTCAATCTATCAATTCTCATAACTCATCGTCCTCAACTTTCGTACCAAGTGTTATCCTTCATTCATTTATATACGCATCTTTCAGTACAATAACTTCAACACTTCTTACAAATCCATAATTAACACATTATAGCAATTAAACCACACTTAACATCCACGCTAACTACCCATGCTCTCATCTCACCGTAGTGCCCGGTTCAAAGCTAGCAGGGTCGTAGCTCAAGTTAAGGACGTCTCCCTAACCAAGCTATCTAGGGTTCCTACTTGTTTCTACCCGGATTCCATTTTTAATTGACTCACCCTAGGTTCGTTCTTATTCATTGGTTATGCCCAAGGATCGTAAATGCTCTCTGATACCACTTTGTAACACACCCGTTTAGGAAGGAGCCTTAACAAGGCATTCCCGACTAAATGAGAGTGTTACCATCTCGGAATAACCGAGGTAGTGAAGTACAAAGTATAAACAAATCAATGGTACTTTAATAAATAAATTAAGTCAACTAAAATAACTGTCAAAGCGGCATACAACTCTAAACCAAAGCAATGAAATGTAAAGTTTACAACTCTATTAATCTCAAATGTAAAACCAATGTTTAAGGACTCGTGAGAACTTGACCCAAGCTCCATCAAGTCGCGATCGTCCACTCCCCCAAGCACAGCATCAGAATACAGCTACTAGCGTGTACCTATTTTATTTACTGTTCCCCATCCAATCGGAAATTATTGAATGGATCAACACAGGCCACCCGAAAACTGGTGACAAATGACACAAGACATAAACATGTCAACCACTAGTTGAGTAGGGACAAAATAACATAAACATAAATAACCCAAAACATAAGATATGATAACTAATAGCTGCAATAATATTAAAATAACCAACCATCGAATAAATACCAATCTCCCGTCGTATACGGGTCATCTATCACACCTGTCAGCAAGTATGGCACAACTCCCTTAACACCGTGCTCATCTCATCTCATACTGGCACAACTCCCTTAACACCGTGCCCCAATCAACCAAACGGTATATATAAATAAGCACAATTATATAAACGACGTCTAACACATGAAAGGTAATAATATACAAATGATAACAGTAACAACAGAATCCAACATAACCCGCTGAACTAGGTATGTCGATCGACAGGTACCCTCTGTCGGTCGACCTCTGCAACCACTGTCGATCGACCTATGCTGAATGTCGATCGACCACCTGTATATGTGTCGTTAGACACCTCGAATTACAACAGTAACTCATTCATGATTAACGATACGGCAATTCAATTTCACAATATGATTGGATACAAATATCAAAGGTGAGTAGGGAAATCCCTACCTGTAACAATTCCGCAAAAGCTATAGCAAAAGATGGATTAGAACCGCTCCTCTACGAATCCGCTACCTAATAACGATTATAGCAATAAATCAATCAACACAAGTCATGATTACGGATTTAACGAACAAACCCAATGCCCTCGTTCTCCTACTGTCCAAGTAAGGCTATAAGCAAACTCAATTTATTGTTCAACTATATGTAATTCTTAATCGATCCCCTCATCTCGACGAGGGCACAAGAATACTACGTAATAATATAGCAATATGACTCATGAGGACCGAATAACGAAATTACTAGAACTTACAAATATTGGGGTGTGAATTAAGACGGACTGTCGTTCGAGTCCCGTTCAATCCCTTCTTCACTCGGCCTTCGATGGTACAGGATGTCGATGTGTTTGTGTTTTTGTTCTTAACTGATAAAAGGGTTTATGAATGATAGGGATGGGGTTTATATATGCTTAAGTTTAGGATTAGATTAAGAAGCAATTAAAAATAAACAAGCCCATAACCACCCGTCTAACACCATGTCGATCGACCTCAACCCCATGTCGATCGACAGCCCTGATAGACGAGCACAACACACTATGTCGATCGACCTCAGCCCCATATAGATCGACAGCCCTGATAGACGAGGTCACACAACACATTATAAATTCAGTATACAAAGGCACTCACTTATACATGACGAGCTTACTAGTCTTATGAATACGGGGTATTACAGTTTATTAAGAATATATATTTTATATGGATACAATTATACTCCCTCTCATCCAAACCAAAGGTAACACTTGATTTTTAGCACTATTCATGGTCGTAGGGAATTTTTGATATTACTCTTAATCTATAAGACAAAATATAGTCATGTGAGATCTTGTTTGATTTATCGACATGAATGTGTTGGGGCTGGTGTCCTCTACAGTTAGTGCAATGACATATAAATCTCTAAAAGGATCAAAGGGTATACTTTTTTATTATTATCAGTTGGTCCACGTTTATCAATAACGGTTGGCTTGCTAGATAAGTTTGACGTTATTGTCATACTGATGGCGGTGATCAACTGGTCCCTAAAAGTCACACCTATAGGATACGTTTGAGAGATGTGACGGTATGAAAATACAGTCATGTTGATGCCTAATATGACTAAGCAGTTAGTCGAAGTTATTGACTAATAATTAGTCAAACGTGATGTTGAGATAATTATTTAATACAGATTAAATAATACTGGCTAATGTGAATTAAGCGGTTAATTCGTAAATTGAATATAAACGATTATATTTAATTAATGTATATTGAATTAATTATACAATATTGTCATTGTCGGACAAGTATTAATATATCGACTGAGTCATGTTACTAGTTGATATTTTAATAACCGATGACGATTTATAATAAAATCCCGTCATATACATTTTAGCATTTTGAGTCAGACCACGAGTTAAAAATAAGGAAGAATTGGAAAGCCCACTCCCTCCCCAATGTACACGGTTTGGACCGAAATGGGACAAAAAGGAGAGCTTCTCTTCTTTTTGACTAAAGGCATTTCATTTGCACACAAAAAAATTAGGTTTTGGAGGCATTCTCTCTGAAACCTAGATCTCACATCGAAAACCTCACAAAAACTCTCTCAATATTGCAAGGCAATTAGAGAGTACTTTCTAGCACAAGGGGCATAGTCTCAGACGGTCTTGGGTGCAACGATTAGGAGGAAATCTATATTGATTTCTGTTCTTAGGCCGCATTCACAAAGGACCCGAGGTTGATTCTTATACCTTTATCGTTTCTCTTGTATTTTTCGTTTATGACAATAATCACATGTTAAAGTTACGTTATAGTCCTAAAATTTAAGGGTTTTATACGGATATTTCCCTACAAGTGGTATCAGAGCGAGGCCACGTAAATTTTTCATTGTGATTTTCATTAAACGATTTGAATCGATAATTTTCTTTGCATAGAAAACCGTGAGGCCGATTGTTTTACACGGCTGCTTCAATTTTTTTGAGCATTGAAAACCGTGACCTGCAAAGCTCTCGGCTGTTTTAATTTTTTTTTGCATTGGAAGCCGTGCCATACGGTTTATGTCTGATCAGACGATGTTTTTGTTTACGATTTGTTCTTGCATATTGTTATCATAATCCGTCTTTTTAGCAATATGTTTTGGTTTTGACAATTGTAGATTTAATTCTATACGGATTAGGTTTAAATTTGCATTTGGTTTTATTTTGTCAAATCGTATTCACGGAGGTTTTGGCCGCGCTGAAATTTTGAAGCCGCTGAAAATATTTTTTTTTGCTCCTTTTTGCTCTTGGCAGGAGCAGCATAAAAAAAAAAATCTCGTTTTTTTTTTTTCAGCCGTGCTGTTTTTTTTTTTTTGTTCTATTTTTTTCGGCCATAACATGTGCATAATACGGATTTTATGCATTCGCTTGATAGTGAAACGGTTCACTCACGTACCATTTAGTTATTTTAAAGCAATTTAAAGTAACGGATTATCATGAATTAAAATTAAGTTGATAGAAGCGGTTTTGTCACATAATTTTAATTGTTAAAAGGTGGTTTGGATAAATTTAACATAATTACGGAATTATGTCACGAATAAATTTTATTTTAGTTGATGCATTTTTATTTATTTATCGTTACTTTTGAATGCCATGAATGTTTTTTTTATTACGTATTTAATTTTACAAACGGTTGTAACTTAGTGTGGCCTTAGTAGAACGTGTTACCGTAATGATGGAACACGGTCTTGGTTGTATTATGAGATCTCGCATCTCCGTTTTGTTTTTTTTCTTGTAATTACAGTTTTAATTTAGAATGTAAATAGGTTTATATTTTGTAAATTTTAAATTGTAATTTTGAGAAGATCAAAGATGGAGATCGGATGCTCACTCCCGCTGCATGGACAAAGATGGAACATCAAGACAAGCTTCTCGGGTCCAACGGTGGATTCCAAAGTTGTTTTATGTTCTTTTTACTAGGATAGGCCACACTAGGACTTTTATTTACGTATTGCATTTTTATTTATGTTTTCATCGTAACGATAGTTTGCATCATATTCCGCCTAAAACCAAACCACCTAATAATTGCATGAAAACTGACTCATATAGAGGTCACGCGTTAGTTTTCTTTGATATACAGATATCACACGTTTTTACTTAAGCCATCACCTAAGTTAATTCATTCACGTAATGCTAGTTTTTCGTTCACTTAAAATGAATTAAAACTAAGTTGATGGGATCTTCCTCGTATAACCAAAAATTGAGAATAGTCTTTATAGGTCAAACTCCAATGAATCCCTTCTTCGTCGGTAGGCATAATATGACCCCTTCTACGTCGGGTAAGTTGGAACTGATTGACCTGTTTTATCTCAACACTATGGTCACTCGTACGATCCTGTGATTATGGTGGACTATAGATAGGATTTACGGAAATCTATCGACCAAGAGTTCAAACGGTAGAACTAGCTAAACAGTTGGCTTATCAATTTACGGAAATTGAGTCTTGGGATCACTTGTATTATTCTTAAGGGAGATCAATTATGCAAGTGCAATGAGTCTACACGTTAAAATGAATTTTAAATAGACTTAAATCACCTCGATGAGTTGCTTATTTCGTTTTGTTTTTCCTTTCTTTTTCAGTGTAGATCACGATCATTTAAACTGCTAATAACAAAATGGTTGGCCGTGCTAACGACCCAATGCCAAGTGCCATATTGGACCGTGAGTCCTGGCTTCGGATTTTCATGAATCAGATGAATCAGTCTACTTGACTGAAGAATGATGGATCAAACTTCGCGGAATGGGAGGCGGCATTACGGAATGCTGCCATTGCTGACGGGAAGCTCAAATATCTGGTTGAGCCCATCCCGTCAAACCCAGGCCCCACGGCTGGAGCTAACGAGATCGCCAAGTATAGCGATTTCGTCATGGAAGCGGGTGCGATTAAAAACGTACTCATTTTTGCAATGGAATCCAATTTGCAGAAACGCTTCATAGCCCAAGGTGCAAACAAGATTTTCACCACGCTCACTAAGGAATTCTCGAAAGCACCGAGAATCGTGACCTATGAGCATACATGTCGCTTCTTTGAGGCGAAACTCCAGAAGGGCCAACCGGTTAGCCCACACATTCTCAGCATGATTGAGAATGTCGAGAAACTGGAGGCGCTTGATTGTAAAATCAGCGAGAACATTGTGATTGACCGCATGCTTCATTCACTCCACGATGGTTTTGCGCTCTTTAGAGCCAATTACTATATGAATGATTTGAAGAAAAGTCTTCACGAACTACACTCCCTTCTCGTACAGACCAAGAAGGACATGAAGTTTAGTGGGAGCCTGAAACAGGATGTTCTCGTTGTGTCAAACAAGGACAAGGGTAAGGGCAAAGCTCAGGCAGACCTAGCAGTAGGTAAACCGAAGTTTAAGAAGTCGGGATCAGGTAAGAGTGGGCCTGGTGAGTCGAGCACCTCATCAGGCGCGACAAAGAGCAAGACTGGTAACATGGAATGCCATCATTGCCACAAGACTCGGCATTGGAGGCGTACATGTCCTGTATACCATGAGGACATAAAGGCAGGTCGCGTTAATCCTGTTGGTATGTCTTCTTCTTCTTCTTCTTTTATTCATATGATTGAGATTAACCACGCAAGTTACGGAACTTGGGTCTTGGATCTTGGTTGTGGTTCTCATCTGTGTAATCATGTGCGGGGCCTCCGAAACATCGAACCCCTCGTAAAGGGTGAGGTGGACTGCGTGTCGGGAATGGAGCACGAGTGGCTGCCGTCTCGAGGGGAACATATGTGATCCACTTCCTAGCGGATTTGAGTTATTTTTATATAATCGCTATTATGTACCAGTCTTTCTAAAAACATTATTTCGGTTTACGCACTTGACAAACTTGGTTTTTCATTTATAATAGAGAATAATAGTTGCATTTTCTCATTACACGATATGATTTATGGCAAGGCAGTCTCCATGAACGGAATTTATGTTTTAGATCAGACCACCGAAATATTGCACGTAATGAATAAGAAGTTAAAGGTTGGTGACAAAGATCAAACTTATCTATGGCACTGCCGTATGGGACACATTAATGAGAAACGCGTTAAACAGCTCATACAGAATGGAGCTATCTCGGCCTTTGATTTTCAATCATTTGGCACGTGTGAATCATGTCTCATTGGTAAGATGGCTCGAATTTCCTTCAAAGGTGTTGGAATGCGCTACGCCGACCTATTAGGACTCATACATACGGATGTGTGTGGACCTATGTCAATCACCGCACGAGAAGGCTATAGGTACTTCATCACTTTCACGGACGATTTAAGTAGATATGGCTATGTCTACTTAATGAAGCACAAAAGTGAATCCTTTGAGAAATTCAAAGAATACCAGAATCGGGTCTGTAACCAACTGGGTAGAAAGATTAAAACACTACGATCGGACCGTGGTGGCGAGTATCTTTCTCACGAGTTTGATCAACACCTTAAGGATTGTGGGATTGCCTTACGATTAACTCCACCTGGAACACCTCGGTTGAATGGTGTGTCCGAACGGAGAAATCGAACACTACTTGATATGGTTCGATCCATGATGAGTCACACCGTGTTGCTCGATTCATTATGGGGTTATGCTCTTCACAATGCTCTAATACTTAATCAAGTCCGTCTAAAGTCTGTTGACAAGACTCCATATGAACTATGGAAGGGAACGGTCCCTAACTTGTCCTTTATACGGGTTTGGGGCTGCGAGGCTTATGTCAAGTGGAGACACGAGGATAAGCTCGGACCGCGATCGGTCAAGACATACTTTATAGGTTATCCTAAAGGAACACTTGGTCATTACTTCTATTCGCCAACCGAACAACGTGTATTTGTTGCGGCTAGTGCGACATTCTTAGAGAAGGAATTTCTCGAGAATGCGAAGAGTAATAGAACCTTCGAGTCATCGGAGATTCCGAACTAAATACCGAGCAACCATTGGAGGAACCAGTTCCTTCAATCCCGGCTGCGGTTAATATTCCTGAGGAACCTAGGAGGTCGGGTAGAGTCTCTATTCCTCCGAACAGATACATTGGTATGGTCGAGGAACATGACATAGATGACATTCTGCTCTTAACGAGTAGTGAACCCGCAACCTATAAAGGTGCCATGACTAGTTCCGACTCAAAGCTATGGCTTGAGGCCATGCAATCCGAGATGGACTCCATGTATGAGAACAACGTATGGGATCTTGTTGACTTACCTGCTAAGGTTCGTCCCCTTCAATGCAAATGGATTTACAAGATAAAGCATTCTGTGGAAGGTCAACAAGATATCTATAAAGCACGACTAGTTGCTAAAGGTTTCACCCAAGTGCCAGGCTTGCACTACGATGAAATTTTTGCACCCGTAGTCATGCTGCGTTCCATTCGGATTATCTTAGCGATTGCCGCTTTTCATGACTATGAAATTTGGCAGATGGATGTGAAAACCGCCTTCTTAAACGGTTATTTGGAGGAAGAGTTGTACATGGTACAACCCGAAGGTTTCATCGATCCTGAACATCCTAAGAAAGTGTGCAAGCTTAAGCGTTCCATTTATGGACTTAAGCAAGCTTCTCGGAGTTGGAATCATCGTTTCGACCAAGTGATAAAAGAAAATGGATTTACTCGATCGGTCGAGGAACCATGTCTATATATCAAGTCGAGTAGGAGCAAGATTGTCTTCCTAATATTGTATGTTGATGACATACTCCTGATTGGGAATTACATACCTCTCTTAACTTCGGTAAAAGTATGGTTGAAGAACCATTTCCAGATGAAAGATCTGGGTGAGGCACAAAGAATTTTGGGCATCCGTATCTATCGAGATAGATCACGTCGGATATTATCTCTCAGCCAGGAGTCTTACATAGACAAGATCCTAGAGAGATTCAGCATGACTAACTTCAAAAAGGGGTTTCTTCCTATGGCTTCAGGGGTGCATTTGAGCAAGTCTCAGGCACCAGAGACACCGGAAGAGAAAGAGCGCATGACACGGATTCCTTATGCCTCGGCAATAGGATCAATCATGTATGCCATGATATGCACACGTCCGGACGTGGCATATGCATTGAGTATGACAAGTCGATTCCAACAGCATCCAAGAGAATCACATTGGATGGTTGTCAAGAACATTCTTAAGTACCTACGGAGGACTAAAGATTGGGCATTGACTTATGGAGGCGAACAAAAGCTATGCGCAACCGGTTACGCAGATGCTAGCTTCCAAACGGATCGAGATTACTCGAAATCTCAGCCTGGATTCGTTTTTACTCTTAATGCGCCAGTCGGTGGAAGAGTTCCAAACAAAGTGTTACAGCAGATTCTACGATTGAGTCCGAGTACTATGCCGCGTCCGAAGGCGCAAAGGAAGCGATATGGATGCGTCAATTCTTACAAGGACTATCTGTAGTGCCTAGTTCGAATGACCCGATCACCATCTATTGCGACAATAGAGGTGCCATCTTCCAGGCTAAGGAGCCTAAGTCTAGCAACAAGTCGAGACATGTACAACGGAAAGCTCATCTAATCCGAGATTACGTGGAGCAAAAGGAGGTAGTGATAGAAAAGATTGCTACAGATGATAATATAGCAGATCCTCTCTCACTAAACCATTACGACAAAATAAGCATGAAAGGCATGTTAATTCCATGGGAATTAAACGTGTTCCTGAGTTGTAGTACTCTTTTATGGATTAGATTCATTCTCTTTTGTACTCTATACGACATCATCGTTTTGATATTTATATATTTTGTTTTTCATGTGGATTTGTACGACAATTTTGAACACCACAAAGTGAACTGAACAAACATTATAATTTTGGTCCTTAATTGCCCACGTGAGCTGATAACTCTGGCAATTATTTTGTGACGTTGGTTGATGGTGGGTTCAACGAGCCATAAGTCAAACGGTTGACTGACCAATCACAGAGGCGAGTTATACGGATATCTCGTAGGACACAATTGTGACAACGACGTGGAGTCCTAAAATGTTTTATAACATTCGGTGCCAGGTCGTGGATAGGACCTCCATGGTGATCCTAAGAGTCGATTCTTTTAACTATCGACTGTCTCTTGAGACTAAGGCAGATCTTGGGTGACTTTGGTTTCTCTCTCACGGTCATCCGTAACAGGGGGCCAAGTAGATTGTTTCGGGTCATTTCATCTTCGTGCTTAGATCGGCAGGAGTCGAGTTGAAGGAAATATTCGGCCTTTATCGTGTACTCGATATTTCTCGGGGCCACTCGAGGAGTCAGAATCGAAATGCATGGCCATGCTCGAATACGGATTCGTTTTTATCAGTTAAGTTACTCTCTAGTCAGGGAAACCACTCTTGATACTGGATCGATTGTAAAAATACGACCTTTGCGGATACGGATCGCAAATTGTTTTACATTGAGTGGGAGAAATTTTAAATGGATATGAGAATCGGTTATCGCACATACACTTGTACGGACAAGTGGGAGTTTGTTGGAGCGGTGTCCTCCAGTTAGTGCGGATAACGTCATTGCACATACACTTGTACGGACAAGTGGGAGTTTCTTTGGGTGGTGTCCTCTCTGATTAGTGCAATGACATATAAATCTCTAAAAGGATCAAAGGGTATACTTTTGTATTATTATCAGTTGGTCCACGTTTATCAATAACGGTTGGCTTGCTAGATAAGTTTGACGTTATTGTCATACTGATGGCGGTGATCAACTGGTCCCTAAAAGTCACACCTATAGGATACGTTTGAGAGATGTGACGGTATGAAAATACAGTCATGTTGATGCCTAATATGACTAAGCAGTTAGTCGAAGTTATTGACTAATAATTAGTCAAACGCGATGTTGAGATAATTATTTAATACAGATTAAATAATACTGGCTAATGTGAATTAAGCGGTTAATTCGTAAATTGAATATAAACGATTATATTTAATTAATGTATATTGAATTAATTATACAATATTGTCATTGTCGGACAAGTATTAATATATCGACTGAGTCATGTTACTAGTTGATATTTTAATAACCGATAACCGATGACGATTTATAATAAAATCCCGTCATATACATTTTAGCAGAATGTTATACGAATATCAAATTTTTATAATTTTTAATAATGTGTAACTAAAGATATTCACTTGGCAAAAGGTGCATCGGCAAGTGTGATTAAGCAACTGTTACCTTTGGTTTGGATTAGAGGGAGTACACTTTTAGAAGTAATCCCATGTAAAATTTCTCGCTATCTTATAAATGAAGATTATGATACTCTTTGATTATTTTTTTTCTACCTTCATGACGATAATATATGAAATTGAAAGGGCCTCCCAAAATTTTTTTGCACAGGGCCCCCAAAATATCAGGGACGGCCCTGGGTACATTCTATTGCCGAAAATGGATATTCCCGCTAAAATAATGCACTTGGGCTTATTGGTATTTGGTTTAGGGTTTGTTGGTATATTTTTTCTTTATGATTATATTACTATGTATTGACGATGTTAGAATTTTAATGTTTGTCCGCAATTTTTTTTTGTGTCACCCCTTTAGTCAAATCCTGCATCCGTCCCTGATTTCAACCTAGTGTTGTTATTATTATCATCATTTTGTTAGGGTAAATTAATAACTTATACCATATATAACACACTTTTTCAAATCTTATAGTTAAGATAATTTTCTTGTAAAACTTATACCTAAAATTTTATTTTTATCTAAACTTACCCAAATGTACACAAAAGACATAAATTGACGGTTTTGCCCTTACTAATTCACCCATCAGAGCATCCGCAAAGCTGAGGAACTTACCTCCCCAAATGCCCTCTCTTTCATCAAATGGGGATCCCTACCTTTGCACATACCTCCCCATAATATGAGGTTCCACCGTTTTTAGGGGAGGTCCCCAAAGAAAATGTAAGGTTAATTTGTATACTTTTGGGGAGGTTTTCAAATTTTTAGGTGTAAATTAATATTGTTGGGGAGCCCCATTGTTGCATAGATGTAGATTTAAATTGGGGAGGATAGATGGAAAAGTTAGTGGAAAATGAGGTGGACGAATAAAAGAAAGAGAGATAAAATATGGGGCACCTCACCTTTGCGGATGCTCTCATTCCCCTTTCCCCACAACATCAATTTTGTGCTCTCATCCATCACCACAACCCACCTATTCCCCTTGTCGG
This sequence comes from Silene latifolia, assembly GCF_048544455.1. NCBI lineage: Eukaryota > Viridiplantae > Streptophyta > Magnoliopsida > Caryophyllales > Caryophyllaceae > Silene > Silene latifolia. The sequence goes on from NC_133537.1 coordinate 312,848,566, forward strand.
CACCACCACTAGTGTCGCCCTGTCGGGTTTCCACCGCAGGTGCCCTCTCGACGGCGGGCCCTCCTTCGCCAATTAACCACCCATAACCTCCCAAATCCAAATCCACGACACCAATGTCCACCACAAACCAAAGCTCACAACCTCATCTACCTCATCTACACCCAACTACCATTATTTCACCATTACAACATCAACCTTCACCTCATCCACGCCTGAGTTTTTTTAGTGTGGAGGCTGAAATGGAATATGAAAAAAATGAATGATTAAACAATGACTTAACTGATCTATTTTCTAAAGTGAAATTGAAGACGTCGGAGCTAGTTGGGAAGGTAAACATGAGAACTTTCTCAGGGTTAGACAAGATTTGAGGAGTGACAAACTCAATCAAATCACGCAGAAAAATTGTTCCTCAAACACCTATTAATGGGCCCTCCCGCAATGCTTTGATGTCAAAGAACAATAGAGCTACATCTGACCAATGTTTTATTAAAGTTGAGTAAGCTGTATGAGTTTAATTGTGTTGAATTTAAAAAAAACGATTTTTTTCACATGGCTGAAAGAAGACGGGACGTGGTCGTGGTAGGTTGGGAGTGGCTTTAGGAGGGTTCGTTGGTAGGATGACAATCGTGGACTCGTGGGTAGGCGGTGCTCATGGTTTGTGGTGGTGGTTATGGTGGATGTTTGGTTAATGGTTTAATGGAGTAGGGAAAAGGTGGTCATGTTTAATTAGTAGGGGTAAAATGGTCTTTTTATGTCCTTTGTTGAGATTTGGTATCTTCTATATATTAATGCAAGAATATTTAAAGGCCATAGGTGAAGCCACATCACCATACATTTTTCAAATAAAAATTAAAAATAACAAAATATAAAGAAAAAAATTTAGGATAAATAACGTAGGAGTCCACTTTGTGTTCAACCATTTCCCCACATCCCCCATGACCCCATCCCCACGTACCAATGAAGAGAAGTTTTATTTTGATAATTTCTCCATCAAATCATTATCTTCTATATATTTATGCAAGAACATTTAAAGGCCATAAGTGAAGCCACATCACCATACATTTTCCAAATAAAAATTGAAAATAACAAAATATAAAGAAAAAAGTTTGGAGTAAATAACGTAGGAGCCCACTTTGTGTTCAACCATTTCCCATCCCCACGTACCAATGAAGAGAAGTTTTATTTTGATAATTTCTCTATCAAATCATTAATTTCTTCTAATATTATAAATAAATTATAATAATTTCTTCTAATATTATAAATTATAATTATAATTATGTCATTATAAGATACTTTGTATCAAGGAATGTAAAATGTAGTGTAATACATGTACTCCGTAATATTTAAAAGATATGTCAGACATTATTTTTATATAATGCTAGAAGAAAAATATATTTTTTATGTATAATTACATACACATAACCATGTGAAATTGTGATAAAAAAAAAGTATATGTATTTCGATACGACGGCTTAATATGCTTTTGTTATACTCGTATTATGAGACAAAAATGTATTTTTACTCCTTTTTCCCCGAATTTATATCACATTTATAATTAAAAAGTTAAAAACATATTTTCACGACATATATACTATGCAAATGTGTCTTTTGTTATATAATTTTTTTCATATTAGTTTTTCACACTTTAGTTAATTGTTATGACGAGTAATACACAAATACCACAAAAATTGAAACATAAATCCGTGTTCTATTTAGAGAAATTAAGCTTTTCAAATATATTTAAAATATTATATCTTTGAAAAACATACCCGTGCATTTTTACACAGGGTTAAAACTAGTTACGTTTAGAAGAAAAAACTAATTTAGGTATCAATTTTCAAAAAAAAATTATCTTAGGTATAAGTTTTAAAAAATGACCTTATTTAAGGTATAAGTTATCAATTTACCCTTTTTTTATTAGTTCATGATAAATGATATTAGTAAATATATCGAAACACATCTTAGTTTTGATTCTCTTATAATAATAATAATAATAATAATAATAATAATAATAATAATAATAATAATAATAATAATAATAATAATAATAATAATAATAATAATAATAATAATAATAATAATAATAATAATAATAATAATAACAATAATAATAATAATAATAATAATAATAATAACCGGCCTCTCTCTTCTTTCTCTCTCCTAAAACCTCTCTAAATCGACGATTCTTGCGTAGCAATCTACCGCTGAGTTTCCTCGATCATGGCCCGGGGCCGGCCGCCGCGAGCCATGGGTCCTCCACAACCTATTGGCTCTACTGAGACGTCTTTGTGTCATCCGGTGCTCTTTGTTGCATCATCTGGTCTTCGCCTACTAAGCGCTGGAATTCAATCGGAGGCTGTGAATCCCACCGATGCCGCTGCTTCTAAGGATGCTGGTGTCCCAAACCCTGCAAAGGAGGTCCCTAAGAAGACTTACTCTCAGATTCTTAAGAACTCTTCAAAAGGTATGAACCTTTCTTTTGTTCAACCTGAGGCGAATTCGACTATCACTATTGATGAGGAGGATATTGCTCAGGAAATTGAGTACTGGCAAACTACTCTGGTTGGTACTGTAATGGGTAAACAGTCGACTCTTGTGCAGATTGAAACCCTAGTATCTAAGTATTGGACTCATATTACCACGCCTGAGATCATGTATTTTGCTAAAGGGTGGTATTATTTTAGGTTTGCTAGTGCGGAGGATATGCAGAAAATTCGTTCTGATACCTGGAATGTTAGTGGTTTTCCATTAGTGTTCAAGCCTTGGAGTCCAACTGTGATAGATGAGTTAAATGTTACTCATGTGCCTGTTTGGGTTTTGTTTCCTAGCCTGGATCCTTGCTTTTGGTCTAAAGCAGCTTTAAGTAAAGTTGCCAGTGCTGTGGGGCATCCCATTTGTGCTGATGAGCACACTACTAACAAGACTAAGTTGGCTTTTGCAAGGATATTGGTAGATGTTGACCTTTCTAAGGAATTGCCAAAAGCAATATAGATTGACTCTCCACATCGTGGTACACTTTTGCAAAAAGTGGAGTATGAATGGCTCCCACATTTTTGTTCTGTTTGCAAGAAGGTGGGCTATTCCAAAGAGAGATGCAATGTTGCTAACCCTAAGCCAAAAGTGGTTTATAAGCCTAAACCTACCAAGGTGCCAGAGAAAGTGGCTACTCCCTCTTCTCCAAAGGGTACAGCAAGCACATCAAAGCCTAAAACTGCTTCACCCAAAAAATCTGTAGCTGTCAACTTATCTAATAGATTTGTTGCTCTTCAGAATGAACCTATCTTGGAACCAGCATTAGGCACTGTGGAAGTTGGAAGTGATCTTGATGAGGATTACCTGCCAGATGAGGATATCTTCACTGAGCAGGATGTGGCTTTGGTAGTGGAACCAGGGGGACCTTCCTCTTCTTTCTCCCAATGATTCTCTCAACGGAATATTAGGGGCTTAATGACCCTCTAAAACAAGCAGGAAGCACTCGGCTTTACATTTGGATAATAAAGTGGATTGTGGTGCTCTTATAGAGACTCATGTTAAGACTAGGGCACTCTTGGATATTTATGGTTCTACTTTTTCTAGATTTCAACTTACTCATAACAATGACTTGCATCCTAATGGTCGTATTTGGGTCTTACGGTCCCCTTTGTGATTACCCTCTTTGTCCTTTCAAAACCGCCAAACATATTCATTGTCAACTTGTCCACCTTGCTACTCAAAAAGTGTATGAGGTGACTTTTGTTTATACCTTCAATTCTAGAATTGAGAGGAGGATGCTCTGGCAGCAGCTTGTTTCTATCTCTTCTACAGTTTCCAATCCTTGGATTTGTATGGGGGATTTCAATGTTGTTTTAAATATGGATGAGAGACTGGGTAGTGACCATCTTCATCTTGCTGATATGAAGGACTTTGGGCACTATCTGGATACTTGTTCTTTGGTTGACCATCCTGCAACTGGTTGTCACTTTACGTGGAATAATAAACAGGGAGATGGGTTAAAATGGGCTAAGCTAGATAGGATTCTGATTACTCCACAGTGGATAAGGGAGGTTGGGTCTACAGCTTCTTTTCTTACTGCTGGTATCTCAGATCATTCTCCTGGTCTTGTTGTTGTTCATACTCATAATGTTGTTCATAAGAAGACGTTTAGATATATGAATTGTTGGTCCCTTTCTCCTCATTTCTTGAGTTGTGTGAAGGATAACTGGCAGATGGGGTATGCTGGTGGCAGAATTCATACTCTCTTTCAGAATCTTAAACACCTGAAGAAGGCTCTAAGAACTTTACACTCTTAATCCTTCAGTGCTCTAACTACCGAGTTAGGATCGCTAAGTTGGATCTTGAATCACAAACTAAACTTCATGAGTCCCCTCAGAATGCTCGATTCTTTGGCTCAGAGAAATCTTCGCAAAGTTATATTCATTTGAAGACTGCTGAACTGCAGGATCTTAACTAGAGGGCTAAGGTTCATGATTTGAATCTTAAAGATGCTAGCACTAAGTTCTTTTACTCTAAGATTGCTGCCAGGAAAATAAGGAATACTGTTGGGAGCATTCATGATGAGCATGGGGTTTTGAAAACAGGGTTAAGAGCTGTTGCTGATGGGTTTGTTGCATACTATCAGAACCTGCTGGGCACCTCTTCTCTGTTCAACCCCTCCTCCCGACTTTGTTCCAAAGCAAGGATTACTCTCTTTGGATGATCATGCTAGTCTCACTCAGTTGGTTCACACTAATGAAATTCTTACTGCATTAAAATCTGTGGACAGGAATAAAAGCCCTGGGATTGATGGTTATTCCTCTGGCTTCTTCCTGGATGCTTTGAGTATTGTTGGTCATGATTTTAAGGAAGCTGTCTATGAGTTCTTCCTTCATGGTAAGCTCCCTAAGTCTGCTAATTCTACTCTCCTTGTTCTTGTCCCTAAGCTTGACACTCCTCTCTTGTTAAGGACTTTAGGCCTATTATCACTTTGTACAACTTTTTATAAGGTTGTTAGCAAAATTTTGGCCAATAGAATTCAGGGGGTGATGGATCAAATTATTAGACGACAGTGCTTTTGTGGCTCGGATGGATTTTATCGATAATGCTATGATGGCTTATGAGCTTGCTTCCAAATATGGTAGAGCTTACCTTACACCTAGATGTCTTTTAAAAGTAGACATTAGGAAGGCTTTTGATTCTGTCAATTGGGAGTTTCTTCAGCAAGCTATGCTTAGTTTTGGGTTCCCTCATGTCTTTGTTGGTTGGGTCATGGCCTGTATTACTTCTCCCTTCTATTCTCTCAGTATTAATGGTGGAGTGGAGGGCTTCTTTCCTGGCAAAAGGGGTCTTAGACAGGGTGACCCACTGTCTCCCTATTTGTTTGTCATCTGTATGGAGGTTTTGTCCAGGTTACTAAGAAGGCTACCTAGGTTTGATGGTTTTTCTTATCATCCTAAGTGTGTTGATTAAACCCGACTCATCCGGTGTTTCTTTGATGATTTACTAGTCTTCACTAGAGGGGACCTCCTTCATTCAAGCCGTGGTCGCTACCCTCTCTCTTTTTGATAGTCTATCGGTCTTCGAGGCTAATCCTACTAAAACCATTTGTATTTTGGTGGGGTTAATCTGATCTTAAAAAGGTTATTCTGGATGCTACTTGGGTTTAGTGAAGGAGACTTCTCTTTCGGTACTGGGCTTGCCTCTCTTTAATGCTAGGCTTGCTACTGACATGTACCAGCCTCTGTTGGATAAAATTAAGGGGAAAATTGCTCATTGGGCTAATCATTCTCTCAGTTATGCTGGGAAGACCCTCTTGATTAACTCTATCATTTTTGGGATGCACAACTTTTGGGGGGCCAGTGTCCTTCTTCCTAAGGGTATCATTAAGAAGATTAATAAACTTTGCAAAGATTTCCTTTGGGGGATTGATGATGGGGCCAGGAGACATGTCTTTCTCAGTTGGAAGGCTATTTGTCAACCAAAAAGAGAAGGAGGGATTGGCATTAAAGAAGTTTTGAGTTGGAATTGTTCTCAGGTGCTCAAGTGGGTTTGGAAACTAATTGCTCGGCCACATAGTCTTTGGGCACTCTGGGTTAATAGATATATTCTCAAGGGGGCTGATTTCTGGTCTGCTCAAGAAAGTATCAGCCACTCTTGGTATTGGAATAATGTTGTGAAAGTTAAGGACTTTCTCCTTGCTCGTGCTGGTTCTCATAGGATTGCTCTATTTGGGTTTCGCTTGTTTCGACTCTACCACTTTTCACACTGCAAAAATGTATCATTTGGTAAGACAGTCTTTGAAGAGGTGCATTGGTACTCTCTGGTCCATGATCGACAGTGTGTGCCTAAGCATTCTTTCTTTGGTGTTCTGGCTTTTCAGGATAAGTTGCCTACTATTGATAACTTGGCTCACAGGGGACTTCATATGGTTAATAGATGTGCTCTCTGCTGTGCTCACAATGAAAGTGTGGAGCATCTGTTTTTTCAGTGTGCTTTCTCTTCACAGGTCTAGGCTCAGATTGCAGCATGGCTGCAGGCTTGCCCCTCTTCTCAGCTGGACCAGGTGGTTAGCTGGTATCTTACTCAGTGTCATGGGGTGCGTGCTGGACGTCAAAGAGCATGTCTTCTAGCTACAATGTACTATCTTTGGCATGAGCGAAATGGAAGAATTTTCAGGGGTGTCCTTAGTACACCTGAGTCTATTTTTATCCGTGTTAAATTTGTGGTTAACAATAGGTCTTTTTGAGTAGGTGTTCATTGTGGTTTTCTTGTTGTTTTTAGCTCTTGGGGGATCTCTCTGGTCTCCCTTGTAGAAAAGAGGAACGGATCTTGTACTTACTCTCTTTTATGTTATGAATAAGATCCATGCTTTTCTGAAAAAAAAAAAAAAAAAAAAAAAAAAAAAAACAATAATAATAACAACAATAACAATAATAATAACAACAATAACAACAATAATAACAATAACAATAATAACAATAACAATAATAATAATAACAATAATAATAATAATAATAATAATAATAATAACAATAATAATAATAACAATAATAATAATAATAATAATAATAATAATAAAAATAATAATAATTATTATTATTATTAGATTTGGGATCATATGAGACCAACCCTTTAGGTGAGAACGGTGAGAACACTTTTCAACCATTAGATTTAACTCCACTAAATCTAATCTAAGGGTTGTGATTAACTCTATTATACAACCACCTATCGCGCCTAATCCATTGACCGACATTGACCCGTCAAAAAAGTCAGCGCCACCGGTCAATGGCGGTCAACAACGGTGGTTTGGTCGACCTCTTGGTTGAGATGCGCTTGCTATTACCACTGTGCCACAAGCATCTTGTTGCTATTTTTGTATCTCTTTTGATATATGAATGTATGTTAAGACCTGAGTTAAAACAATATGTACCTATAATAATTATTAAATGTACTTCTAACTTATATACAATGTACATTCAGTATAAAATCAATGTAATGCTTAGTTAGTTAAATATATTTGATAAAGATTGAACAAAATATCGTATGTACTTATGATAATTTGTACTTATTATTTACATAATTATTATAAAATTTACATTTGTTATAGGTCATATTATTTTAATGAAAAATGTACGTACAATATATTTATGCCGAAGGTACATTTTATTTTCGTTGGAGGTACATAATATATTCCTATATGACATGTCATGTATATTTCAATTATCTATTAAATTCATATCATTAATTCGTTAGGTTCATCATATATATATATATGTAAGGGGTACATTGACCGTATGATATAGGTACATCTATAATAAAGGTACATTTTGTAATAATTATAGGTACATATCATGTTTAACTACAATTATTTATTAACTTTATTTCACTTATTCATCGAGGACACATTATTTATATTGGAGATACATTAAATATTAAGTATAGATACAAAGAATAATTATCACAAGTACATAAAATATGTGGTCAATTTTTGCCAAGTACCCTTAACTAACTCAACATGTACATTGATTTTATACTAAAGGTACATTTAATAGAAGCTAGAAGTACATTTAATAGTATAAAATCAATGTAATGCCCAGTTAGTTAAATGTACATGATAAAAATTGATCAAAATATTTTATGTACTTATGATAATTATTATTTGTACATATAATTTATATAATTATTATAAATTAATGAAAAATGTATATATGTACAATATATTTATGTCAAAGGTATATTTTATTACCATTGAAGGTACATAATATTTTTTCAGTATGACATGTCATGTATATTTCAATTACTTTTCAAATACATAACATTAATTCGTTATGTGCATCTTAGATATATATACATGTAGGGCGTACATCAAAGATCATAGATCCATATTAGACTCTCTAATAAAAAATAAATTATCTCATAATTTATCATTTTGATGATCTATGTAACATGCATGCAAATATAAAAGCATAAAAAAGAAAGTTAAGGAAAAACAATTTCCTTACATAGATTTTTATGGTAATATGGGCACAATCAAGATCTCCTACCTTGATTGTTCTTGAGCTTATAACAAAAGGATGATCCTCCTAAAAAATCTTCAAAGAGAATATCTCCTAACAATATGCACCCAAGAACTCAACCCAATTAATCTAACAAGTATTTACTAGTAACTTATTAGAATTATTCCCTTGATAATATGTAAATAATACTAACACTCTTAGTAATTATTTGTTTTAGTTTACTAACAACTTAGTAAAGGATGAATAATAATTTTAGAGAGATGATAGATTTTGTTCACATGCAAAACACATAAGTGAAGTAGTGTAGAAATGAACATAAGATGGAGTATATAGGAGGGGAAAGTGGCGGGTGGAGTGAGGTAGTGTGTAGGAGTGAATTTCTTATTTTTTTGTCAATCTTACATCACATGCAAAATCATTATAAGATAACTTATGGAAGTATATAAAGTAAGGTGAAATGATTATGTTCCTAATTATCCACAACACTCTATTTTACACGTTCCACTTGCCCATTTACGGTCCATATTGGTTCTTATATTTGTCGCACAAATACGTGTAAATATTATTTTAAACATCGTTTCATGTTTAAATACTTCCATAATTAATTCGTTCAAATCACTCCGTAAATATACGTGTACTGCTACACATATTATTTACGTACTAATATTAATCGCATTAATCAATTAGTACAATTTTAGTGAATTAACAATTAATTAACTAAAACCCGTCTCATAAAATTTATTATTTAATTATCGCGTAATTAAATAATAACTGCCGCTCCTCGAGTTCGCAACTCAAAATCTCTCTAAAAATAATCGACTAACCTTTTAGTCTATAAATCAAGGGACTAAATAAATTGTATCTCATACAATTAATTAGTTGTCTATTGGGGTTCGTTCCTTTAGGTGTGACCGAAAGGGGTCAGTTGATCACCGCCGTCTCACGACAATAACGCCAAACTCTAGTCAGCCAACCGTTATCGATTTACGTTAATCAACTGACGAAGATCAAATAATTAAATATCTGATGATATTCCTTTAATGAGATTTATTATGTAAACGCACTATTGTGGAGGACACTAACTCCAACAATCTCCCACTTGTCCGACACAACGTGTGCGCTACCAATTCTCTTGTCCGTTTTAATCTCTCACTCAATGCAAGGTGTCTTTTAGGTCGCACTTGCACATGAACATATCGCGAGTGGTTTTCTCGATCGGGAGTGTGACTACCTGACCAGAAAAATCTCTCACAGATTACTTCCGAGCGTGGCCACGCATTTGTAGTCATTAACTCCTCGAGTGGCCTTGAGATATAGTTTACCCAACGTGGGTGGACAATTCCTGTATGCCCTATCTATCCTATTGCACAATACAGATCACCATGACCTAGTAAATGCCCTTTTGGCCTCCTTTCACGGCACGACCTAGGACAAAAACCAAAGTCACTTGAAAACTGCATTTGCTCAGATAATAGTCTTCAGTCAAAAGAATCGACTCATTAGAACATCTTAGAGATCCCCGCCACGACCAAGCGTTTATAATAGAATTTAGGGACTCTCTAAATGGTCATTGTCCGGCAAAGTGTCACACACTCTGCCTATGTAATCGACTAGTCATCACGTATGACCTTATGGTGTTGAACAACCATCAATCGACTTACAATCTAGTCACTCCGAGATGTCACCTCATTAAGTGACTAGGGATAAAATACAATGTTCATCTTATTCACTTGAATAGTGTTCAACATTGTCTCCACAACTTATTCAGATAAACAAGGTATTTAAAAATTTAGTCACACTAAATAAAAGATTCATAAAAGAATGAATGCGAAAACAATGAATGTGATTATCATATATATAATAAGAGATACACTATCCAATATTACATATCCATAATCTAAAGAAAATCTGGTACTCGTCTCAATCCCATTGCGACGACATGACCATCATGCTTAGCCTTTGATAAAAGCTTGGTTAAAGGATCAGCAATATTATCAGCTGTCCCAACCTTACAAATGTCAATTTCCTTCCTTTCCACATAATCTCTAATTACATGGTATTTCCTTTCAATGTGTCTAGATTTGTTACTAGATTTAGGCTCTTTGGCTTGAAAAATAGCTCCACTGTTATCACAATATAGAGTGATAGGATCTTTGGCGGAATGGACTACTCTTAGCCCCTCCATGAATTGCCTAATCCAAACAAACTTCCTTCGCACCTCGACGCCGCAAGGTACTCACCTCTGTTGTAGAATCCGCGGTAACGCTTTGCTTGAAGCTCTTCCAGCAAATAGCTCCTCCATTTAGCATAAACACATAGCCGGATTGGGATTTCATATCATCCCGATAGGTTTGGAAACTTGCGTCTGTGTAACCTCTTACACGCAACTCAGTTTCTCCTCCAAACACTAAGAACGAATCCTTAGTCCTTCTCAAGTACTTAAGGATGTTCTTTACGGCTATCCAGTGACTCTCACCAGGCTTGGCTTGATAACGATTTGTCATGCTCAAGGCATACGCAACGTCGGGACGAGTGAAAATCATAGCATACATGATAGACCCAACAGCGGAAGCATAAGGGACGGTCTTCATGTGTTCAATCTCCTTAGGGGTAGAGGGAGACTGTGACTTGCTCAAAGTAATCCCTTGGCCCATAGGTAGAAATCCTCTTTTGGAGTCTTTCATATTGCACCGGTCAAGAACTTTGTCAATATAAGCCTCTTGACTCAATGCTAGTATCCTCTTGGACCTATCCATATAGATCCGGATACCCAAGATTCGTTGTGCCTCTCCCAAGTCCTTCATTTGGAAGTGTTTTCCTAGCCACTCCTTAACGGAAGTGAGCGATGGAACATCATTCTCAATGAGCAATATGTCATCCACATATAGGACAAGGAATGAAACCTTACTCCCACTAAACTTCATGTATAAACACGGTTCTTCCACACTTCTAGTGAAACCGTATTGTTTAATGACATGATCAAAGCGATGATTCCAACTCCTAGATGCTTGCTTAAGACCATAAATGGACTTCTTGAGCTTACACACCTTCTTAGGGTTAGATGTATCCACAAAACCTTCAGGTTGTATCATGTACACCTCTTCTTCTAGAATCCCATTCAAGAAGGCGGTTTTGACATCCATTTGCCAAATCTCATAATCATAAAATGCGGCAACCGCTAAGATTATCCTAAGCAACTGGAGCGAAGGTTTCGTCATAGTGTAAACCATGAACTTGGGTGAAACCTTTTGCCACCAATCTAGCTTTGTAAACATCTACATGTTTATCCACGCCGAGCTTAATTTTATATATCCATTTACACTGAAGGGGTCGTACTCACTCAGGTAAATCCACTAAGTCCCATACTTGGTTCTCGTACATGGAATCCATTTCGGACCGCATGGCTTCTAGCCAAAGCGAGGAGTCGGGACTAGACATGGCCGATTTGTAGGTAGTGGGTTCATCACTTTCCAAAAGTAACAAAACACCATCCTCTTCGATGTTAACAAGGTAGCTGTCAGGTGGATTAGAAATCCTACTTGACTTTCTAGGAACAATTACCGTTTCAGAGGAAGAGGGTATGCTATCCTCCACGTTCTCCTCTACCTCATTCTCGGTTTGTGGCTCTCGAACTTCTTCAAGTTCAAATTTTCTCCCGCTCTGTCTCCTAGAAATAAACTCCTTTTCTAGGAAGACAGCATCACGAGCCACAAAAACTTTGTTCTCTTGTTTATTGTAGAAGTAATAGCCACGTGTTTCCCTTGGATATCCTACAAAAAGACATTTGTCAGACCTGGGAGCAAGTTTATTGTCAGACTTGATCTTGACGTACGCTTCGCAACCCCAAATACGCATGAATGACAAATGAGGTACTTTCCCTATCCATATCTCATATGGAGTCTTATCAGCCGCTTTAGTCGGGCTTCGATTTAGTGAAAATGTTGCAGACAAGAGGGCAAAACCCCAAAATGAACTAGGAAGCTCAGTTAGACTCATCATAGACCGAACCATATCTAGTAAAGTTCGGTTTCTCCTTTCGGCCACACCATTTAATTGCGGTGTGCTAGGAGGAGTCCATTGTGATACTATACCACAATCTTTTAGGTGTGAATCAAATTCATAATTTAGATATTCACCACCACGATCGGATCGTAGGGTCTTAATCTTTTTATCCAATTGGTTCTCTACTTCATTTTGGAACTCTTTGAACTTGTCAAAGGCTTCACTCTTGTTCTTCATTAAGTAGACATACCCATATCTACTTAAGTCATCAGTAAAAGTAATGAAGTAGTGAAAACCTCCTCTAGCGGTGATGGTTAATGATCCACACACATCCGTATATATGAGAGCCAAAACCTCACTAGCTCGTGTCCCTTTTCCCGCAAAAGGTGCACGAGTCATCTTGCCTAGAAGGCAAGACTCGCATGTACCATAAGATTCGAAACCAAATGGTTTGAGCACTTTTGATGAAGTAAGTCTCTTAATGCGTCTTTCGTTTATGTGGCCTAAACGACAATGCCAAAGGTAGGATTCGTTTGGATCACCCGTTTTGAGCTTTTTAGTTTCCATATGATAAACGTCATTAACATCATTTAAAACATAAATGTCTCCAATTGAAATGGCCTTGCCATAAACCACATCATTTAAAGAAAAAGTACAACACTTGTCCTTAATCATAAAACAAAAGCCTTCCGCGTCTAACGCGGAAATGGAGATGATGTTTTTAGTTAAAGTTGGCACAAAATAACACTTATTTAAATACAACTCTAAACCACTAGCTAAAGTGAGCACATAGGTCCCACGAAAACGGCGGCTACTATAGCTCCATTGCCCATGCGGAGATCCATATCACCTTTTGCTAGTGCTTGCACGTCCCTTAAACCTTGCAAATGATTACAAAGGTGAGAGTCACATCCGGTATCAAGTACTCAAGTGAAAGTACAAGCATAATTAACGTCTATCACATAAAGAGGAAATCATACCAATAGGCGTCACACGCCCTTCCTTGAGATCCTCCAAGTATTTGGGACAACTCCTCCTATAATGCCCCTTCCCATTACAATGGAAACATTCGGCCTCGGAGAGTTTGACACTTTTTGCCTTGGGATTGCCATTCTCAACGGCCTTCCCCTTTCCCTTGTCATGTTTCTTTGACGATTTCTTAAATTGGGACTTTTCCTTCCCTTTTTCTTTCTTAACTCCAAGGGACATGTTCTTTAACTTCATGGTTAAAACATCTCCTTTTTCACTCCCACTAGCTTCCATATCCCTCTCCGCTTGGGTGAGGAGTGCATGAATTTCATGATAACTCTTATCCATGTCATTCATGTTGTAGTTTACCCTAAAGTGGGAAAACTTGGTGGGAAGTGAGTGGAGGATACGATCCACCACAAGAATCTTAGGAATCTTACAACCTAGACGCTCTAGAATGTCAACATATTCGACCATTTTGAGTACATGGGGACCAACCTTTTGGCCCCTCTCAAGCTTTAGCTTCAAAGAAGCGTGCCGCCGCATCGTATTGACGGACTTTAGGTGTTTGTGAAAACATAGTGATCATACGAGTGAATATCTCGTACGCATTTAAAGAAATGCATGATAGCTTGAGCTTTGGGGACATCGAACATATCAACACATTCTTGATATCATTCGACATCCTCACATGGTCATCATAGGCGGTCCGCACCGCCGATGAAGCCCTTGGACCGGGCTCGATAGGAGGAGCATCGGTCAAGTAAGTGAGCACATTGTCGGACAACGCAGCACTTTTGATGTTGGATTCCCATTCAAGAAAGTTACTACCGTCATCTTTTAAGATACATTTGTCCATTACGGACCTTATCCATGAGTCTTTGCCTAGTGAATTAATCGATGGAGTTGATGAAGTTGCCATTGCGAATTAAAATGCTACAACAAAAAGGAAAAATTAACATCCATTGTTTTAAAAATTACTTGTGAAAACATGTTTAACAAGTTTTAGCATTTATATAATGATCTCCCACTAAATTATATAAATGATTCCAAGACCCAAATTTTAAATAAAAATGAGCATCGCTTGGGCGAAACATCCCATAATTGTGTAAATTCGGTAAGTCACTTTGACTAATTCTACCTCTAGAACTCTTGGTCGACGAATTTCCTTAAATTCATCTACTAGCCCCGGAACACAAGACCGTCTTATATCCCGTTGAGTCCAACCAATTTTAGCGTGTGATAACCGTTTACCACCCTACTTACCCAAGGTAAAAAGAGAACACCCCGCTTGGGCGAGCGTGGCTCTTATGAACAAGAGATTCATAGGTGTTACTAATTGGTAAGGCTAATCTCAATTTTAGTTATGTGAGAGATCTTGTCAATTTAGTCATAAATTCCTTATAAGTGAATTAAGTCGGTGAATGTAAATGACATGAATTGACAACCGCGAAAATAAAATGCATGTGAATGGCGATTTTGCATGCGCGAAAATAAAACAAGCAAACAAGTAAGCATATGAATAAATCCAAGTATGGCCACCTAGTTAATAAAAACTAGTCTATTATATTTCGGAAACCAACTCCTTGGTCCCTTGCCTCTTCATTCCATAAGTGGCTTCTTCTTGTGGGATTTGGAACACCTTCCAAAAATAGACTCCGTCTCGATGTAATCCGTCTTTTGGAAACGCCGGTAAGAATAACTATTACAATTGAATTACATAGCTATTCCTGTTATACATTAATTAATAAAATAAATAAAACTATTAATTAATTACAAACCGATGATACGAGATCGTATTTAATTACAAACAAATCGATATTCCCATTCATTTCGGGTAATAACGATTAAAATTAAACTAGGTCATACTAGGTACAACAAGATAAATACTTTAAATAAATGACAATCATTCATTTAACTTAAATAAATATGCTTAAAATGCTGTAAAATCATACCAAAATCGCCCTATCTATCAATCGTTGGTATCCATCTCGGTTTTTGTGGATTTAATCGATTTTTAACATGTAAAAATCAATAATCAACTCTTAAATCTCATTTAAGTCCAAACTAATTGTCCAAACTGTTTTGAACCTCAAAATTAGTCCTCACTAATTTTATGATAAATAATTAGTTTGATTTGGTGATATTTTGCTAATTTAATCGGTAAAATCATAATATTTAAGTAAAAATCCAAAATAATTGAAAAATTACCCAAACATTTGAAACAAAAATTTTGAGTATTCTGAAACACTCCCAAGAACACCAAAATGTCAGAAAAAATGCCCCAAAAATCCGGATAAAATTTGTGAAGAAAAAAATCGATATTTATCGGTTGTTAACCACTAAAACCAATAAATACCAAAACAAGGTGAAAATACATTTTAAAATTCACTTTTAACATTTAAATAATATTTTTTAAATGTACATAAATTTATCAAGGGCAGAATCAAATGTTCGAAATTATGATTAAATTATTTCACTTTTATCGACTTTTATCTCATAAAATCAATAAACATGCAAAAATTCGAACCAACCTTCAACCTTTTGGATACAATCAGTAGAAACCATGCATGAAATACCATAAAAATTCCATAGACCGAATCAACCTTTAACTATTTTTAGTCAATTTTTAACTAAAATACGGCATTTTGACTCGGTTTTCTACCAAAAATCATTAAAAATAGCAAAATAACTTCATAAATCACCAAACTTAACCACAAACCTTTTAAGATCAGTAGGTATGCATGCCCCAAAAATTTCGTGCTAAAACCTCTCCTAATACATTTTTTGAGTTTTTATAAATTATCTCATAATTCATTAATAAGCTTAAAATCAACATGCAAATTACAAGCCTAAGCTCTGATACAACTTGAAAGATCATAGATCCATATTAGACTCTCTAATAAAATTAAATTATCTCATAATTTATCATTTTGATGATCTATGTAACATGCATACAAATATAAAAGCATAAAAAAGAAAGTTAAGGAAAAACAATTTCCTTACATAGATTTTTATGGTAATATGGGCACAATCAAGATCTCCTACCTTGATTGTTCTTGAGCTTATAACAAAAGGATGATCCTCCTAAAAAATCTTCAAAGAGAAGATCTCCTAACAATATGCACCCAAGAACTCAACCCAATTAATCTAACAAGTATTTACTAGTAATTTATTAGAATTATTCCCTTGATAATATGTAAATAATACTAACACTCTTAGTAATTATTTGTTTTAGTTTACTAACAACTTAGTAAAGGATGAATAATAATTTTAGAGAGATGATAGATTTTGTTCACATGCAAAACACATAAGTGAAGTAGTGTAGAAATGAACATAAGATGGAGTATATAGGAGGAAAAAGTGGCGGGTGGAGTGAGGTAGTGTGTAGGAGTGAATTTCTTATTTTTTTGTCAATCTTACATCACATGCAAAATCATTATAAGATAACTTATGGAAGTATATAAAGTAAGGTGAAATGATTATGTTCCTAATCATCCACAACACTCTATTTTACACGTTCCACTTGACCATTTACGGTCCATATTGGTTCTTATATTTGTCGCACAAATACGTGTAAATATTATTTTAAACATCGCTTCATGTTTAAATACTTCCATAATTAATTCGTTCAAATCACTCCGTAAATATACGTGTACTGCTACACATATTATTTACGTACTAATATTAATCACATTAATCAATTAGTACAATTTTAGTGAATTAACAATTAATTAACTAAAACTCGTCTCATAAAATTTATTATTTAATTATCGCGTAATTAAATAATAACTGCCGCTCCTCGAGTTCGCAACTCAAAATCTCTCTAAAAATAATCGACTAACCTTTTAGTCTATAAATCAAGGGACTAAATAAATTGTATCTCATACAATTAATTAGTTGTCTATTGGGGTTCGTTCCTTTAGGTGTGACCGAAAGGGGTCAGTTGATCACCGCCGTCTCACGACAATAACGTCAAACTCTAGTCAACCAACCGTTATCGATTTACGTTAATCAACTGACGAAGATCAAATAATTAAATATCTGATGATATTCCTTTAATGAGATTTATTATGTAAACTCACTATTGTGGAGGACACTAACTCCAACAGTACATTGACCATATGATATAGGTACATCTTATAATAACTATGGGTACATATCAAAGTATTTATGTTTATTTAAATTATTTATCAATCACGTTTCAACAAATCATCAAGTACCTTTAATTTGTTTAGGAGGTACATTAAATATATCTACAATAGGTAAATTTATTAACGATTATAGATTCATATCATGTTTATTTTAATTAATTATCTTGCACGGATGAATAAATCATTTACATTTTATGTATATGAGAGGTACATTAAATTTATAATATAGGTCCATATAATACTTATTAAAGGTATATATCATGTTTATTTTAATTAGTTATCAATTATGACTCGATTTTTTATTATGTACATTTTATTTATATAAGAGGCACATTAAATATATATTATAAGTACATATAATAAATATTAAAGTTACATACCATGTATATCTTAATTAGTTACAAGGCATGTTTCAATAATTATTCAAGTACATTTTAATAATATAGAAGGGACATGAAATATATAATAAATGTACATTTTAATAATTATAGCTACATATCATATTTACTACAATTGTTTATTAACTTTATTTCACTTACTCATCGGGGACACATTATATATATTGGAGGTACATTAAATATAAAGTATAGATACAAAGAATAATTAACATAAGTACATAAAATATGTTGTTCAATTTTTATCAAGTACACTTAACTAACTCATCATGTACATTGATTTTATACTGAATGTACATTAAATATAAACTGGAAGTACATTTAATAGTTACTAGAGGTACATATTGTTTTAGCTCAGGTCTTAACAAAGATATATATATTAAAAGAAATACAAAAATAACAACAAGATGCATGTGTCACAGTGGTAAAAGTAAGTGCATTTCAACCAAGAGGTCGTGGGTTTAATCCCCATCAACAACATTTTTGCATGTGTAAACTTTTATTTTTATTTTAATGAAAGCTGCGCGCATCCTTTATAATAAAAATAATAATAATAAAAAAAAAATAACAATAATAATATTATTATTATTATCCAATCTGATCTCTTGACTCCGTCTCAAGTAAACCGTCACCGCCACTAATGCCTTTAGTCATCGCCTCGTGCCGTAGTGCACACCTCCTTTCAATTCTAATATTAATAACAATGATGATACACAAATTGTTTAATAAGACTGACCCATTAGATAAAAACCCCAAAAAATCAAATACGTAATACTCTATGAAGGGAGAAATGTAAGCCCAATTGAACGATTTCTTTCCACCTAAAAATTTAACTTCTCTAAGCCACAAGTAAGACCTCGGAATCTCAGATGTTAGCCGTGCCACCAACGACTTCCTCCACTCCGGCCTCAGATTCCGACGATAATAACACAACCGACTGTATACTCCGATTGAAATATATAACTCAAACCCATAAATTTTAACTTACAACATAAAATTTTCAAACTAAATTTAATAGTTATTAAACTAAAATCTTACCTAAAAAAAAGCAAAATTGAAAGCTTGAGTCTTCATCTAATCACATGAAGTTTTCAAATTAAAATTGTGAGTTTAGAAATTAAAACTTTAAGATATTAAAATTATGTAAATGAGGAACCTGAAAAAATCAATTAAGCATAAATCAGAATCCGAATTTTCAACTTAAATCACAAAGTTATCCAGTTAAAAATACAAGTATTCAACTTTAAAAACTGGAACTTGAAGATCAAACGAAACCTTGTTGTCGGTAATTAATGTCGAGGAGTCGGGGAACGTCAACCATGGAGGTGATGAAGAGCGACTTTTTTGTGGCTGTAGAGGAGGCGGTAGTGTTGAAGACGTGCGCTGCAACAGAGATAACGGAGTTGGCGGAGTAAGGTCATGGGTTTCAAACAAGATGGAGGCCAGACGTGGGTTGAAAGGGTAGTGGAGGGGTAGAGTTTTGTATTTATATTTTTTTTTAATTTCATTTTAGCTTATATTTCTCTTGTTGGGCTAATTTCTACTATTGGAATTGTCTTATGTTATAGAAAGATCCTATAAAGTTACTGATGATGATAAAATTTTTATAATGCAAAAATGAATATGCTAATTATTTTCATTTGGGTTGAAAAGATTGCTATAAACTCCGTTTTTAATTTGGGTATGTTTTGGGCCTTATTTTGGCCTCATTGGGCCCCTAAGTCCAATCTTAACAAGCTCAATAAGCAAATTAAAGGATAACTAACAGAGACATAACAGACTAAGGCCCTGTTCTTTTGGACTTAAAGTCATTTAATTTAAGTTTACTTCAGATCCTATAAGTTCAGTCCAGATCAGATCCTATAAATTCAGTTCAAATCCTATAAGTTCAGTTCAATTCAGATCTTATAAGTTCAGTTCAGTTTAGATCTTATAAGTTCAGTTCATATCCTATAAGTTCAGTTCAGTTCAGATCCTATAAGTTCAGTTCAGATCCTATAAGTTCAGATCCTATAATTCAGTTTAGAAAAGTTATATACAGAGTATTATTTTTAAAATCGACGCAAAAATATTTGACATTATTAGTTATTCGATACATATATACATTATTATTTTTAAAGCAAAATTATCACTCTTCTCATTATTTTTTATCGTAATGTTACCGTAGTATAATGTATGAACAAAACAATGAATATAAAATGGAAAAATGTTATTATCTTACCTTGTGTTTTTGACTATATTTTCTTATCATTGTTCTCTCTTGGCTGCCCACTAATTTCTTGTAACATTTTTGTTTAATCTCAATAAAAGTTTGCTTTTTATAATAATAATAATAATAATAATAATAATAATAATAATAATAATAATAATAATAATAATAATAATAATAATAATAATAATAATAATAATAATAATAATAATAATAATAATAATAATAATAATAATAATAATAATAATAAGCTCTATTTCTCTCTTCGTACTTGCTCCCCCAGTGTTTTTGGGTCAGTTCATCTCCCCTTTGATGCCGCTCTTCGTTCCAGCTTGAAACGTATTGTCACCGCGTCTGGCCCTGGTTTTGGTAATTGGCAGTGGCGCCTCGCTACTTTTCCTTTTCACCTTGGTGGCCTGGGTGTTTATGCAGCGGGAGATGTTTTACATTATGCTTTTCTTGCTTCCCGATTGCAGTCTGCTGATTCGCAGGCTAAGCTCCTACGGCCTTCTGGTATTGTAGATGCTGGCCCTACCTTCGACGATGTTGCACGACTGTTTTCTGAGACTACAGGTTCTGATATCTTGAGTAACCCTCGTGAAATTGCTGCCCCCAAACTTATGTAGAAATTGGCAGATATCTATTTCACGACGGTTGCTGCGGCCTCAGAGTCTGTTTTCTCTTTGACACCACGCCAGCTTGCTTTGTGGCAGTCTCAGCAGGGTTCCCACTCCTCTGATTGGTTGCGTGCGGTTCCTATCTCGGGGTTGGGTCAGACTATGAACGGGAGGACTTACCGTAATGTGCTTGGGTATCGTCTGGGTGTTCCGTTATTCACGGTGTCTAGGCCCTGTCCTGCTTGCTCTCGGGTTTTTGTTGATGATGTTTTTGGGGACCATGTTGTTTCTTGTACTGGTACTGTGGGCGTTAAACATCGGCACAACCTCGTCTGTGACATTCTTTTCGACATCTGCTATAGATCTGGTATTTCTGCGGAAAAGGAGGTTGATATCGGTTTGGTTGACGGACATGGTGGTTCTCTTCGTCCTGCGGATTTGCTGCTTTATTCTTGGGACAGAGGGCGTGATGTGTGCGTTGACTTGACAGGGTCTTCTCCTTTAACTCAGATTGGGATGATGGATTTTGTGCCCGACCGGGTTGTCGCTGATGCTGCTCAGCGTAAGTGTGTTAAATACGGGGATTTGTGCGCGTCAGCTAGTTATGGTTTCCTTCCCTTCTCTTTCTCTTCACTTGGGGAGTTGGGTTCGGATGCTGTTGCCTTGCTCAAGCGGATCCATAAATTCTCGGTATCTCAAGATGCAGGGGCTCGGGTGGCCGCTTACATTTTTACTAGACTTAGCTTTGCTATTGCTAAGGGTGTGGGAGCCCAGATTGTCTATCGGCTCCCCACCAATTTCATGTAAACTTTTATTTTTCTTTTAATGAAAGTTGCACGCATCTTTTTATAATAATAATAATAATAATAATAATAATAATAATAATAATAATAATAATAATAATAATAATAATAATAATACTGCGGTTTTATATAAAATAATAATAATAATAATAACAAGAACAAGAATAATAATAATAATAATAATAATAATAATAATAATAATAATAATAATAATAATAATAATAATAATAACAATAATAACGTTAAATTAATTTAAGTTAATTTAAATTCGGATCGTGTAAGTTCAGTTCAGTTAAGATCCTATAAGTTCAGTTCAGTTAAGATCCTATAAGTTCAGTTCAGTTCAGATCCAATAAGTTCAGTTCATTTCAGATCCAATAAGTTCAGTTCAGTTCAGATCCTATAAGTTCATTTCAGATCCAACAAGTTCAGTTTAGTTCAGATCCTATAAGTTCAGTTCAGTTCAGATCCTATAAGTTTAGTTATGTTAAGTTCAGATCTTATAAGTTCAATTCAGTTCAGATCAGATTCGTTTCGGTCCAAAAGAACAGCCTAAGAGTTAAGGTCTTAAGGGTCCACCAATTTTTTGGTATAATTTAGGATTACCATCTAAGTTTTGAAAAACAATAAGGCTTGTTTCAGACGGTCTAAGAAAAGGCGGCGTAAATGTCATCCTTTTTTTAATTGAATGTAATCATTTGATGACAAAATGTAATAACTGAAGTTGTCACTTTTCACCCTAACAATAATGATAACATTTTATCGTAAAATGACTATATTTGATCCGTCTTATTTCAGACAGAAAATAGTTTGTCTAAAATAAATACAAAAAAAGAGAGGATTAATGTATAGGTAGAGAATTTTGAAAAACACGGGATTACTACCTAAAATAACCCAAAAATAAAAATGATTTTACGACAAATAAGGTAAAAAGTCCAGGGTCTTTGTCTTTGACTTGGTACAGAAAATAACCAGAAAACACCAAAACGACACCGTATAAGTTCGTTCGAATTAGTTTAAATTTTGATGGAAAAAACAACAAAAGAAGAACGAGAGGGTGTGTGCTGGCGAAACGACGACGTGCTTCGCCGTCCCCACCACCTTCCTCCCTCCCTCTCTTCCCTTCATATCATCATCAACATCATCTCATTCAACATTTTAATCTCCAGTTAATCATTTTTTCGGTAATTTCTTCCTACTTATTTTTTCATTATTTATTTCATTTTATTATAATCACATTTCATTGTTTGTTACACGGATCAACATTCAATTTAATTTCATTAGTTTTTATCTGTGGGTAATTCACTACTTGTTGATCGTTTCACTAATTATGCTGTTCAAATTAACTGTTGACTTTGGTTCATTTTATTGAAGGATTGATCACTGCTTAAAATGCCATTGTTTTGGTTTACTAATCCAAACTTTGTTTTAAACCGATCTGCGCGATTCACAGTGTGAGACGGTCCTTTTATATTTGAAATGTTCATTTATTGATGGTAATATAAGAGTTTTGAACCAATAAAAGTAAAAAGACCGTCTCATACGGTAAGATGGTCTTATTCTATACTTTGTGTATTGATCTATATTGGGTATTCCTTCTATTTTGTTATTTGTGGCATAATTGATACTGTAACATGATGTTTCGTCTGAAAGGGGAACTTTTCAAGAGTTCAATTTTGTTGGCAATGTATTTCTGTTGTAGCTGTCATTGCCTGTTCATGTTCAATTGCGTGCGCCGTACTTATATATAGTTACTTCACAAATGATGATACTTCATGAATGAGCTTGTCGCTTCCCCTTATGTGTATGGTAAACTTTAGACAAGAGTGATCACATTTCTAGTTAGTTCCGTAGTTTTTGAATAATTTACAAAAATTGATCTTGTAAGGGTTGTAGCCACTCTTAAATTATGTGAGTTAAAAATTTTGAGAGTAAATATCTCATTGGTTATCGTGGTGGTACTGGACTGATCATGAATGTTTGCTTTCTGAAAGGCATCAATGGCTTTGACAACTGGAGACTCTTGGATGAAGGAGTATAATGAAGCTACCAAGTTAACTGACGAAATTGATGGCATGATAGCTGATAAGACTTCCACGTCAGATCATGGATCAGAATCAAAGCGTCATTTGTCGACTGTACGACGGAAAATCACCATTTTGGGAACTAGATTGGACAGCCTTGAAGCTTTGTTGGCTAAGCTTCCTAGCAAGCAGTCTATGTGAGTCTCATATCTGCCATTTCTGTTGTTGAACTTGTTTTCGAGGTTTTAAACTATTAGTCTAAGTGTCAAACAAGAGTGAGGATTTCTGTCCCCTGTTTGTGGGTACTGCTCCTACAAAGCATTTGAGAATATTTACCATTTTAACATTTTTTGTTGTCTTTTATTTTTTTTCCTTATGCCCGTTACTGATCTGCCTTTGCTTGGCGTATTTTAAACCAAAACATACAAATCAAAGGCAAAGAGAAAAATAGAAATAAATGATATTTAAGAGGCCCCGTAGTAATGCTTAAAACAAAGATAGGTGACTTGATGTATGCCACTATCACCGCAAAGATAAAAACTTTCCTTTTGGATTCCGACGTTTTCTTTAGAAGGGCCTGAAAATCATTAACTCTTTGTTTTGATACAGAAGTAGGAGGGTAGGGGAGGTGGATGGGGTGGAGGCCGGAGGGGAGGAAAAGGGACAGAGGAATAGGCGAGAGGGAATAGAGCTATGCCATTTTCCTTCCAAATATTTCATATGTTGTAGGGGTTTAGGTCTGGCTTGTAGAAGGGAAAATGGGTCCCACAATTTCCCTCCCCCTCCATATCGCTCCACTGCTCTACCCAACTTGCTGCCCAAACAAGGGAGATTGTCCCCCGCCCTATTCCTCCAATCCCTCCACCCAAAGCAGAGGGTAGAACCTAAAAGCCTTAAATTTCAACCCATTTTAACTTTTTGGAAACAATAACTTCAAATACTAGGGGAGAATCCTCTTGTTTATCACTCTTCTCAGAAAGTGAGAAAAAACCTGTTGACCCTCTTGCTTGGTCACATTGTGGCAATGTGCTTTCGACCTTGAATTCTTTCAGCCTCTTCTTTTCAGTATGCTTACTTCTCTATTTAGAAGGCAACTTTGATACTGGAGTTCAAGAGCCCGACTTCCTAATATATGTATTGTTTTGAAAATCTGCATAAAGGTGAAAGAAACTGCTCCATAGGTGGTGCCTGTAGTCAATCAATTGTGGTTGTTTGGTTCAAGTAATGTAATATGGGGAATGGGGAATAGAAATTGATATAGCAGTTTTTGTGACCATAATTGGATAAAATAGGAAAGGTTCCCGTATCATATGGAAACTTGCTTGCCTAGCTCCTATGCCCACATCTTTCGTGTTGTGTGTTAGACATTCTTGTTCGATATGGCACATGTATACACCAGTTTAGGCCAAAACACGCGATAGTTGGCTGAAGAAACGTATATGATAACCTTCTCTTGCTCGTGGTGTTTCATTTGGTTGTGATACACTATGGCGACCGTGTGAATTTCATAGGAAATTAGTAAATTACGCATCAAAGCATCTTAATATTTTATGAACCAAACAACCCGTACTAACCCAAAGACAAAGCTTTTGCAAAGAGCTAGGATTCTGCTGGCCCCTAGTCTAAAATAATTAGGATTCAAAGTATTACTCTTACTACAAGACCTAACTGTATTACTGTAGGTATGTAAACAGATTGAGCTCATCCCTTCAAGAGCTCAATATCTAAGAGTCGCTTTTTCCATACAGCTCTGGTAACGAGATTACTATTCGGCCTTGGCTCAGTTAGCTAAAGGGGCCAAACTCAGTGGCGGACCCAGAAACTTTTGAATTGAAGTGCACAATTGAAAAAAAAAAACGAACAAAATAATTAAATATTAAATTTTATCATTGTCATTATATAATAAACAATACTCCAAAAAAATGGTTATGAGAAGCGATGGGAATTGGGAGGTCATGGTATGAAGTGTCGAACCCGCTTCCTAGCTGCCACGCATTCACTCTTTTACCGCTGAGACACATTGCTTTCATTATCAATTTTGACACGCGAATTGTATACGTTATTAGTTAGCTTGATTTTTAGGAAAAAAAAATTCAGCCAATCATGGGTGCGCACGTGGGGTGCTGTGCGCACCCCTGGGTCCGCCCCTGGCCAAACTGGATCCAAACTACTCAAGAATGGTCGAACCGTCGAACTTTCTTTCTTTCTAAGAGCCCGTTTATTTATTTAAATACGATGAATATAAAGATCTTATTGCATTGAGAAGCCTTCAATTATGAGATAAAGGAGTTAGAAACTCCATTAATTCTATTTGATGTTTTTAATAAGCTGCTTTACTCATAACTGAAGACATGTTAGTGACAATACAGAAGGAAAAAGTGAAGATGGGTCAAAATTATATTTGTGTACTTTATTTTGTGAAGGAACCTATATTCGACTTGAACATTGGTTCAGTCAACTATGGATGCTGCATGTGAAAGTTTCCCAGATGAGCAGCCCATAACCACTTCAGCAATTTGGTTTATTAACATCTTATATCAAAATGGTTTCGGCGTATTCCTAGGCCCTGGAAATTTGTTTCAAAAATGTTGTTTCTCGTTTCATCTCCCACAGTTTTGCCATGTTGCTAAGCGTTATACGATAAGAAACCAAAAAATATTCTTCAGTTTGAAATATCGAAGTTCTGACTTGTGTACTGGCCTCTGTTGATTTTAACCATATTAGAGTTTAACCATATAACTCCAACCTTTTTATACTCGATTTTCAAAATTCGTACCTTATTATTTTATTTTATTTTTCTAAATTCCCACCATTTTTCATCTAAATCTCCCACAAAAACCCCATTCTTGCTTAAATAAAAGGCACTTTATTGGCAATACTAAACATGCACGTCTTTCCCTTCTACGGCTCTACCAAAAGTAATATTTCACCAAGAATGAAGATATTTCGTTATTGGTACGGCACAAAAAAATGTTCTTCAATTTTACAAAATGGGCTTTGGTTGGTTTTAGAGGAAATGTCGAGATTTTTGAAAAAAATACAAATGGTGGAGTTTCTCGAGTATACAAAAGGCGAGAGTTTCGAATTAACCCTTTATATTACCGTAAAATTGTGCTGTATAATGGGTTATTTCCTCTTAATATGACTCTTCTAAAGGTTACACTTTATTGTAAAATTGCAGAACAGAGAAAGAATTGAATCGGCGAAAGGATATGCTTTCAAATTTGAGATCTAAGGCAAAGCAGATGGCAAACACTTTGAACATGTCAAATTTTGGAAACAGAGATATGTTGCTTGGCCCGGAAGTAAAGTCGGCTGATGCCATGTCTAGAATTGCTGGCTTGGATAACCAGGGCATTGTTGGTCTTCAACGCCAGATAATGAGAGGCGAGTTGCTCAATTTCTTTCTGCCTGGGACTTATTTTCCTTTTTCCTTTGCCTGCAGCATGTATTCTAATGTTGTTTCTTGCATTTGATGCAGAACAAGATGAGGGGCTTGACCAGTTAGAGGAGTCTGTGCTAAGTACCAAACACATTGCTCTTGCTGTAAATGAAGAACTTGACTTGCATACAAGACTCCTTGTATGGTTCTCAATTTTTTTTTTATATAGTCATCACACCTTACTTTATGTGATTCTTCGTTGAGTTTGTAAAGGTTTGTATGATAGTTTATGCTATCAGCTTTAACTGTTTTGTGATTTTCTGTGAGCAGGATACCCTGGACCGCCATGTTGAAGTTACAGGCTCTCGGCTGCAGGTTTACTTCTGATTATAGTCTTTACACCTTACTTTAAGTGATTCTTCGTTGAGTGTTTTTTTTAACAAAATTAGAGTGTTGTATTCTTCCTCCATTGGGTAAAGTATGTACATGTTTTCATTACAATTCCCTGCTTCCAAAAAATTAAAAAGAACCATTTTTGAATCTTCAGCTAATATATATTATTAGTACTATGTGCCTGAATTGGGAAAAATATTTGCGAACAACAAGCTAATAAGTATTATACACACCTACTGCCTTCACCAACACCACTAGCCTTGTCCGCAAAAGATCTTTGATTCCGTTCTTGTCACCCAGCCTAAACTATGCCTAACAACTCTGCTTTGCGTAGTTTATTCTTAGATTTCTCAAGTCCTGATTTTGCTGGTTTTAGCTGTTCAGTTAAGCTCTTAGGATTGACTAAACATTATGAACAATCCAACTCTTGATAGGTTATTGTTGGATACTTGGATATTGGATTTGTTTGCTTTTTTGCTGTGAGGCATCCATTGTATTGGGTGTAGTACTCATCAATCATCATCTAGCCCTTTAGGTCGTTTTTTTCCCTAATATTTGCTTAGTTGTGGTCGACGTATTAAACATATAAAAGCATTGCCTTACTACAGCACTATCAGGATTTTATAGCTTTTCTTCCAACAAAAACTTGCCGGCACGGCGGCACATGTTGAATTTTGAAATATAATAAGGTGACATCAATGTCTAATGATTTGTGTATAGCAGAACAGTGTGTCTGGAAATATGATTTATAAGGATTCTGTGATTAGGCTGTGTAAACATTGGTTAATTGTATCTTGTCTGAAATTTGTATTTTTATTGTTTGGAATGACTGTAAATATTAAAACTTTTTTTTGGTTATCATGAGAGGTCTCCTAGAGGCTAGAGATAAGGGAAAATCTCATATTTAGGTAACCACGAGGATCCAAACAATGATCCATCGACGAGAGCTGATTTTTTTTATATATATTTATCTGCTAGTTTTGATCCCTAATTGGGATGGTTTAGGTCAAAGCTTATGTCGTCAAATTCACACATATGTGCCTGCATATGAAAAATAACTGTGATATTTCATACCTATGTGCTTCACATGTAGTGTCTGATATATAGGCACAAAGTCATCAACAATCACCTAATGTCCCTTAGGGTCAATCGGCAAGGGCCGTAAAAGCATTTAAAGAAATTGTATGCAACTTGACTTTATGAACCTAGGAAAAGCAATAACTTACAGATTTAAAGAACACAAATGAAAATAATTGTCGAGAATATAGTCCCTCAATTTCAGTTAATTACTTTACTTATGTGACTTTTTTCTTCTCGCAAAGAGTCAAATGGGGCTAATTCACATAAAAGGAGGAAGTACTACCTTATTCGATTATCTTAATTTTTAGAATTTCCATGTAGAATTGCCAAGACGAATTTTGGAATGTGGTAAGAAATCAGAGAATTGAAGGAGCACTATTGTATTGATTTTGAAAACACATTAGTGGAAATAATTATCTAATATACACTCCCTCTATAGTCTATTCCAATTAATTAGCACAAGACTTTTTCCTCCTCACAAAAATATAAACTAGGGTAATACACTGAAATGGGAGAAGTAGCACTTCATCTAGTTCTCGCAATTCTTATGATTTTTAAGATTATGGAGACGATTTTTGGAAAAGCGGTGACAGATAAGAGAATCCTAAGAGTACTATTGAAAAAGTACTTCTCACGTAATAGGGAATGACACACCTATACTTGATGAACTGTATATTGTGTTGATTGTCAAATTCAATCGTAACAATGACCTGAAATCGACTATGGTGGTCTAACCATGTGAGACGAAGACTAAGTGATGCGCCAATCAGAAGAACTGAAAAAGTGAAAAATAGTACTCCATAGTTAATATCTCTATTATACATTTTTTTGGTTGATTTTAGATTCTATAGATATAGATCATGTGTCGTCATGCGCGTAGGTAAAGCTCCTCTAGTTATGATTGTTGAGGTCTCTTCTATATGTGTGTGGGGGGCATTGTCCCACATCGGTAGAAAAAGTCAAGGGACTAGTTTATAAGTAAGTGGGCTAATCCTCCTATTGCCAATTGGTTTTAGGATGGAACCTCACTTGCTTGTGGGCCAGTCTCGACTCATACTTCTAGAAGCCCACTGCGGAGGACTCAACAAAGCTTAAAAGCTTTAGCAAGTGACCCATGACTTATCCAAATTTGGTTCGGAGTACAATGTTTGTCTATAAAACAAGATGCATCACAAAAAAATTAGCCTAGCAACAGGGTTGTAAATATTGCTGTTTGAACTCTCTGTGCTTTGTCTCCTGTTCTTGTATTTAGCTTTGAACATTATATAAGAATGCCAGTCTTCTTTGACATATCCTAACTCCTAAATTGTTAAAGACTCATCTAAAGCTTTTTCTTAAACTGTGGCAACAGAGTGTAGCCCGAAGTCTGGCGCTTCTGAACAGGAGAACCAAGGAAAGTTGTTCCTGCTCGTGTCTAGTATTCTCAATTGCTGGAATTGTTATTTTAATCCTTACTATCTGTGTGCTGATCAAGTATTTGTAATCATATACCACATGAAAATCTTGTGTGCTTTTGCAAGTTCTTTTTGTTTTTCCCCTTCTCGCTGTCTCAATTTTTTCTGGGGTTTTTGGTTCAAGCCTCTTGTGTATTATAGCGAGTGTGCTCTACAGTGGTGTGTACAATGTAAAAACTACTGGGTTGATATATCTGAGTGTCTCAAATGTGATTGGTCAATTTCCAAAAATTCCCGAACATCTTGATGTCAACTAAGGCAAGAGAGTTTCTGTGAATGGTCGTTTCGAACAGGAGTGTCTCAAATGTCAATTTGGTTAATTCTGCCTATTTATTAACTGATTTAAGGCTAAGAGTTTTTGAGCATTTACTTCTTTTTCTACACTCTTTTAACTTGTTTTTTCCAAAAGGTTTTCACACACTATTAAACTAGGTTTGAACTGAAAAACTCGATTGAAAAGGCGAAGAACTCGGTCTAAAAGGTCGGCGAATTCGGTCAGTCGGTCTAATAGGTCGAAGGCTCTTCTAAAAATTGGTTTGACTTAATTAATTTCAAGTATATAAAACAAATACTCGTATAATACGGCGAGTTAAGATCATTTGTGGCCGTAGTTTACTTGTTTGGATTATTCACATTTGGGTGCATGGGTTTACTTAGGTGGATTATTCAGGTTGTGTATGACATGCGTCATACTGTCATATTGCATATATTGTTAGTCTCATTTGATTCGGGTCATCCTTAATCCAGGCTATTTTGGTTGCATTTTTAGATCAGGGTTGATTCGGGTCTGTTCATCCGAGCAGAGTCAGTTTTACTAGGTCTAGAGACGAGTCTTATGTTAGATCACTAAGCCAACTTAGTGCAGCGACCAGCGGATCTAGATGCATTCAGTGTAATGTTTTTTTTTTTCTGGACAACTAACCAAATGTTACCATAAAAGCGTGAATTTTTTTCATAGAAAGAAAATGCATTCCTTTTACTAAGACAGTGCTCATTTCATTAAACAAACACAATCCCAAAAGCATGGGATTGTGAAAATACAGTCGTTTATTATTTGCTTGAAAAAACAAGAAAGAAAAGACACATAAAACAGTAAGAATAATAATTCAGCCGACACGCAGAGCATGCTTTGCTTAACCACGGCTTTGGGTGATGAGCAACCTGATATTGTTAAGAGCCTCAATAGCATCCTCAAGGTACTGAATAAGAGACGGTGCAAGGTTCCCAAGAGGATCCGCACTGGCTTCAACCTTCTCATCCTCCTCAACGGACGTGACTGTGTTAGGATCCGGGTTGTTCTCAAATGCCTCAGCTTGCTCCAGGAATGTGTCCATACGAGGTGTGGCAAATGACCTGACATTCTTGACATCGTCACCTCTACCAGCAAAACGCTGTCTTCCATGAGATGTACGTGAGCACATTGCAAATGGACGTCCCTTCTTCTCGTAGATGTCTCCGTCTTGCATGTACTCCAACATAAGATCCACTTCTTGTTTGAGGGCGTCAATTGACGCATTTGGCTCCTCGAATTCTGCATCGTCCAGTGCTCCTTGGGCATCTGTGAGGAGTTTTGTGGCGTTGACAAAGTCTCGCTTCTCTGCCTTTTCAATGGCTGATTCGATTGTTTCTAGAGTTTCAATGCGGAGGATCTCGGCCTTGAGTTTGTCGGATTCTTCTGATGACGGTGTTTTGGTTCGGGTCACGGTTCCCACTGTAGGTCTGGGGTTCTTCAGTGACCCACCAACTCTGAAATATATGCAGAATAGGAAAATTAGATGGTGAACATAGAACTCCAATTTGATGTTCTGGACAAAATTTAATTTGATTTTTACGATATTTTAGTAATTTCACTTTGTCGACCTGTGGTTGTGATAGAATTTGAGAGCGCGATTGAACTTGAGGGATTTGATTAATAATGAGGGAGAAGACATACTTGAATGAGCGTTTAACTCCAATGATTTTGGTGTCAGCAGACGTTTTAACGACGACAGCAGGGAGAAGAAACTCGACCACAATCTTTCGAACTTCTTGTTGGTAAAGATCACCAAAGATAATGGTGACAGAGCCATCGGCATTAGTGGTTTTTTTGTAATCACCAGCAAAAATCTTCTGGATTACAGACTTTGTTAACACACCAAGAACAGTATCATCCTCTGGTTGTATCGTCACTGTTAAGTCCTGAACCACAATACTAAGCAGTCCAGCCAAACACTGAGAGAATACAGTGCTCAAATTACTTGTTTCTGAGTCGTTCACTTCAGCATACGAGAATGTCCCGCTTATGCTGTTCTTCGCTATTGCTTCTAAAGCCTATACAACAATGTTTAGGAGAATGTCATTCCTGTTTCTAATACCACAGGACAAGGGAACAGGGAACAGGGAACAGGGAACAGAACCACTTACAGCAGGGTTGTAGTCTTTGCCAGAGCCAAAACCGAAGGTATGAACAGGAATTTTATCAAGAGGAATGGTCTCAGCTTTGGGGCCCTCATTCTGCACGCCATCAGACATAAGCATGATAGCCATGGCTCGACCCTCTTTGAGGTTTCGATCATTGAGAATCTGAAGGGCCATCTTAAGGCCTTCGGCTGTGTTGGTGTTAGTTGTGGTCCTCAAGTTGTTGACCAAAGCACCAACCTCAACTTTTGCATCAGCTGTCATCTGGCGCAGTTTGCAGACCCTGTCAGCTCGAGATGCAAAGGTGACAACCGATAAACGGTCATTTTGGCTAAGTTTTTGGATCAGAAAGATCATGGCCCGTTTCATTTTTTCGAGTTTGTTTTGTTGGCTCATGCTTCCGCTTATGTCTAAAACGGCAATAATGTCGACTCCCATCCTTTCCTTGCCGTTTGCAGCTCCAGTTACTTCCACTAGAACCGGGAACTTGGTTTCTTCGTTAGTCACATCCCTCTTACGCTCTATTTTAACTTCGATTACTCCGACTTTGAATTTGTCCACCACTACCCCTAGCCCTGAAACATGCTACAAGGTTACGCATAGGACCAGACAAACTCACAACTAACTAATGTTGTAATCCACTGTCGACTTTGAATTAGACCTTAATGGGTCGGATAACTCGGATTCCAAATCAGGTCAAATACGGTCATATCTTACCGGTTATGGATCGGGTTAAGGTCAGAATACGAGTCAAAATTAAGTTTTTGACATCTTTAATTTTACAATATTTAAGCCAAAATGGTGGACAATCTTTGGCCCAACGGATTAAAGTCGTCGTCTCTAATTTTGACCCTAAAATAATGGATCATTTTAGGCTGGGTCAATCGGATGTATGTCAACATTTACAGGTCTTTGACCCTGAAAATAGGTCGGGTCGGGTCAGGCCAAGTTTTGATGGGTTTACTCGGAATTATACTTGTCCTTCAGTCCGGGTTTAGCGGGTCAATCGGATGTAGTAACGTGTAACCCGTGCAAAAATTTCCGAGTAAGTATTCTTACAGTCCTCTACATTATTTTTAACAAAAAAAAGAAATGTCACTCAAAGTAGCTCTTTATGACACAAATTTGTGGTGGTTTGCTATAATTTGTCTACTTTGTGCATCATGTGAAATAAAGTCCACCGTAGCATAGTATTTAGAAAGAGAGTAATAATAAGTGGTTTGCAGGCTATTACATATATTTGAGGGTTTACATAGTGCATATTAAAGATAGCAGCTACGAATTCCCTCGTCATCAGAAAAACAAAAAAAGTAATAATGCATCTATAGGCTATAGCTTTGGCCTTTGTGTTCTGCACGGAGTAATTTCAAACTGGTGGTATCCGTTTAACTTGAGACAGATAAATATTTTACTATTTCCTAATTCGTAAAAATTGTGTATAGATCCCGCGCGAATGCGCAGTTTTTTAGATAGGAATATCAAACAAAAGGATAATACGAAGTAGTTACAATTATAAAACCGGATATTTAACTAACTCAATTTGATATTTAATTGTAAAATTTATTATTATTAATGTTTTGTATTAATCGGTGGAACAAGAAAAATTCAGTATAATCCAGTTGTATATATAATATAATGAAAGCTCAATTGCAGATATGATATAATAAAAACACATTTACAGATATGATATTAAAAAGCTAAATTATAACCAAATTCATTTAGCGGAAAAATTTAGAGATTTTTTATTCTCTTTTAGTATAGGGGGATGTGAACATTTTCTGATAAAAAAAT
Organism: Silene latifolia; assembly: GCF_048544455.1. Taxonomy (NCBI): domain Eukaryota; kingdom Viridiplantae; phylum Streptophyta; class Magnoliopsida; order Caryophyllales; family Caryophyllaceae; genus Silene; species Silene latifolia. The sequence goes on from NC_133537.1 coordinate 312,882,728, forward strand.
TTCACAGATTATTATCAAAAGTGACAATTTTAGTTTTAGCTTTTTACAATTACTCTAAATGGTTACTTTTTATTATGAAATAGAGATATTATTTTTCCCGTGTTAATTGACTATCGTCTGAAATGAAAATTTGTGTTCTGTTTTAGTGGGATTTTGAATCTCGGACCTTTGTGAAATACATTAGGACTCTGCATCTTGTGAATCATATGAGAATCCAATAACTAAATATGCTTATCAATTATCATACATAGCACTATAGCTGTAATATGTAAACTATTTGTAAACAAACAGAAACAAAAATGGAGAAACAAAATAGTGCAGCATGATTGATTCCTTCAATTAAATTTACACAGAATTTAAGATTTAAACTACAGAATACGGAGTAACATACTCCGTATGTTTCCCTTAATTTCCTAATTTTTCGCGTAATCGCTTATGATTGCACAAATGTACTAGGAATTTCTAGTGAAAGAATATAAAAAATTAGCAAGCATGATAAGTTGAAAAGTGTAATTTATGCGAATAATAATAAGAAGAGGGAAATAATAATAAGAATAATGTACCTGTTGTGATATTTTCATTGATAACTTGAATGGGTTCGTCGTCATTGTATGTAACCATTTTTGGAGAGAAAGTTGGGGAGTGTGTTACAACTTACAACTTGCTCTCTATTCCAACTCCGATGCTACTTCCTTTATGTTTCTACTCACTCATACTCCTTATCAAACTTTCTTGATATATATAGTGCCTTAGTGAGAGTTGATAACTAAGTCATTGTTTTACTTTGAAAATTTTTCACTTAAAATTTTAGCTACTTTTATTTAATTTTAAGTTTTGTGTAATTTTTATTCAAAGAAATTAAATGATATTACTAGAGCTGCTAATAGCATGGGGTGGCCCGACCCAGCCCATTGATCGGGCTTTTCTAAACCAAGGCCATGCTAAGTGCTAACCCGCTTAAGGTTGAGTCAGACCCGTGTCTTTTACTCGGGCTGGTCCGGATTCATGACCCCAAGCTCACCCCGTCATTTGTCGCACTCATAAACGAAGTAACTAAAAAAAACTTTGAAACATATGTGACATTTGGACTCGATCTGCCTAAGAGACGTTTCAGGATTGGCCAGGCTGAGCCAAGTTCAATTCTAAACCGAGTTGTGGTTACCCTTAGACATGATCTTAAAAGTGAGACAACATTCAATTAACTGAGGACTAGTGGTAGAGAATAAAGACTAGGTCGTTAAATGCTAGAATTAAGCTACCAAATTAGATATTTATAAACCAAACTTGACTCTACACTATGCACTAAGAATAGTAGTAAAGGGAAGTAAGGGGTCGAACCCAAGAGAAGAGATTAAGACTAAAAGCTTGTATTAGACTAATGACAATGAACAAAACACAAGACTATGCACAAACTATAGATATTAACAATGGACAACAATTGAGACACATAAGAGGAGAATTGGCATGGAGAAAACAAGTGACAAAATGAAAGAGATGTGATTTTTCCTAAGAAACAAGGTAACAAACACTTGGTATGCAAACAACAATAATATGAGAGGAAACTTGGTATAATCCTACAAGCTTCACCTTTTCTCAAAGTATAACTCTTTTCTCTCTAAATTCATTTACCCAACAACAATCCTCAAGCAATTGATCACCACTATCTAAGCCAACAATGATAATCCTACTTAAACTACAATTTCCAACACTAAGTCATGTAAGAGTTGTAACCAAGAGCATGAAGAGCACAACCAAGAGGAAAATAAATGGGATATCAAAAGAGCATGTCTAAGCCAACAAACCCAATGATATAAACAATTTCTACTCACAAAGATTGATACTTTAAACCAAGATAACAACAATATGAGATGCTTCAACAAGATATCACAAAAGTAAGAAACTTTGCAACAATCAAGCAATAGATGAATATTAAAGAGGCAAGGGTAATTACTTCTTACAACAAAACATTCATCATGGCATTCAAACTTAGAAATTAAAATAAATAAAAGATTAGAGAGTAGAGAGTCAATACAATGATAAAGTTGAAGACTTGAAATGGATTACACCAAGTAGAGAAGGATTTAGCCTTCCATAGTCTTCATAAACCCAAAATACAAAGAAAGATTACAACTTGTATGAAAAAGTCTTCTAAAATGTTACAAGATTCAAACCCTAAATGATGAGATTAGATGAGATGATATGATGTTCTAATATCTCATATCATCTCAGGTCTTCAAACTCTTGGGTATATATAGGCACTACTACAGATACAGGCTATAACAACGGTTAAAAACCGTTGTTATATAAAAAAGCGGACGTTGTTAAAGCGTCCGTTGTAAAAGGTTTTAACAACGGTTGATTTTCTTAAGGAACCCGTTGTTAAAACTATTAACAACGGTTTTAAGTATAAAAACCCGTTGTGGAAAGTGTGACTCAATTTTGGTGGGAAAGTTATAACAACGGTTGTAATATACAAAACCGTTGTTATAACTAAAGACAACGGGTTGTTTCTCAATAACCGTTGTTGTTTGTTTTTTAAAAAAAAAAAATTATATTAAATATTACTAGATGCATGCATAATTACGGCCCGTTATAATTCCGATGCATGCATTATTACTGTCATCCCTGTGCATATGAATGGACAATATGGAATGAGAAGGGTTATAATAAGATTTGAAGCAGCAGAGAGAGATATGATGATGATTATGGCACAACTTCCTAAACATATATTAATTAAAAAACAACTCAAATCACACATTACTTAGTATAAATACATGCATTATCTCAACCACCATTCCATTATCTCACTATCTCCAAACCCTATCTGCTAAAACAAACTTCAAACCCTAATTAATCTTTCAAACAAACTCCAAACTTCATCAACAAAATGAATGATATCATCCTTAAGACTCTTACTATGATCGAGAACAACAACAATTTCATCCGCCGGTTGCTCCACATTGAAGACAGTTTCAGAAGCTACCTTGTGGATGCTCGATCCGCACTCAAGGACGCAAAAAAAAGATGGTTTGACAGCGGCGATTGTTGCGGCTATATGACGATATAAAGCTGTTGAACGGAACCTCCAAATAGCTAAGGAGGAGAGGACGAATATCATAGAAGAGAATAAGACTCTCTATGAAAATATAAGAATTGCATTTTTATCAATGTAATTCTTTTTTTTAATTTATGTATTTATATATATATATATATATATATATATATATATATATATATATATATATATATATATATATATATATATATATATATATATATATATTAAGTTTATCATGCATTCCTCTCTATCATCTTACTTCTTCTTTGTTTTATTTTATTTAATTTGTTTTACTAGCTAATTAAGCGAATAATACTTAGAGAAATAACATAATGATCGATAAAAACACATACATGCAAATGAAATAATTAGAAAAAGAAAATAATGACGATGAAAGACGATGAAACCAACAGTGACTGCGAGATTTACCTGATAATTAGAGAAAGTAAGAGACGATGAAACCAACAGTGACGGCGAGATGATAAAGCGACGATGAGAAAGAGAGAAAGAGATGATGAGAAAGTGTGTGTTTGTGTTTGTGTTTGTCTGTGTTTGTGTTTGTGTTTGAGTTAAGGTTTGTTTTTTGTGGCTGTAGCTGATATGTGTTTCTGTGGTTTATAGTATGGAAAGTATTGACAACGGTTGTTAAACAAAAACCGTTGTTAAAACGTTTTAACAACGGTTGTAAAACAAAAAACGTTGTTAAAAAGTTTTAACAACGGGTTTAAAAAATAACCGTTGTGATTACTTTTCACTAACTTTGCGCCAATTTTACGCCAAATTATTAACAACGGTTGTGCATGTTTGACCCGTTGTTAAAACTTATAACAACGGTTATATAACCATAACCGTTGTAATTAATTTTAGTAAAATTCGCGCCATACGTTCTACAACGTCTATGGTGATTTTCGTGAATAAGCGTTGTTAAAGGGGCGTTGTAGTTGCCTGGATTTCTAGTAATGAGGGCTACACGAAAACCTAAAAAAATTTCCACTTAAGAAGCCCAAAAGAGGATTAGAAAGCCCCGTAAAACAAAGCTGCGCAGGCTGCGCCAAAAGTCTTCTTGCCTGCGCAATCGGGCGCAGCTGCGCCCCTCGTTTGCGCAACCTGTGCCTGGGCTCGCAATTTGGACTTCTAATTTCCAAGATACTTGACCTCTTCAATTGTTCTCAATTCTTATAATCTTCACTCCTCACTTCTCCCAGCTGGATATTAGGCCACATATGAGCCGCTTGTGCCTTGTCTTGACTGTTGAAAGGTTCTCCTTGACCCTCGGGTTCCGTGCATCAAAGTCAATTGTAAAACCGAGGTAAAATGGACAAGTTGCCACATCATAACCGATTATCAAATACTAGGATAAGCACACTTAAAGACCCATATTAAAAGACACGAGGGTGATAAAATCACCCTCTTAGACTGACACAAAATACTACTATCAAACACCCCCACACTTAGACTTTTGCTAGTCCCGAGCAAAACCCGAAATAAGCAATTTTTTTAGTCTACAAGTGAGTGTAGGAGTGAATGATCACTCTTCCCTTACCGCTTCCTTCTTATGTCTCCCTCTTGAACAACCACCAATTAAAAAGAAAAATTTTGACTCAAAGTTGACACAAACTCTTCACTCGCTCCTCCGCCTTATATCTCCCTCGAACAAGGCCACGACACACCACCAACCTGACTCATAACGCAACTCCACCCTTCTTATATCACCAAAGTAGTAATGGTCACTCTTGCCTTATCCCAAGGCAATAGCAAAGTGACCTCTCATCCTCCTATCAATCACAACTCATCACTACTTATAACACCCCCTTATCACTCCATATACATGTAAGATCATGCTACTTGGTTGGCCAAATACTCTTAAGAATCAACAACTCAAGTAGCCAATCGGAAAGACCACCAATTTGAAGCAAATTTTTGTGACACAAAAAGAAATTAAGTCCTAAAACTAGCCTCCTTCCAAGACCCTCCTTATCACTCCCTTCTTGTCCCTCCATATTTTTGGTGTTGCTTTTTTTTTTTTTTTCATTTTTTTGTTGAAAATCCCTCATTTTGCCTAAGGTGCCCTTTCGGGTTTTCACCTTAGCTTTTCCTTACCTCTAATGGTGGCTCGCAACTCATTTCTTCATTTTGCCCAGAATGCCCTTTCGGGTTTTCATTCCGTCTTCGGCCACCTTTCCAATCTTGCCTTAGGTGCCCACCCTTGTGGTTTTCACCTAGCCGGGATTTATTATTATTTTTTTTTTTTTGAAAACTTGCATTGACAAAATAAGCAATTTTACATATATTACACTCACTTACTCCCCCACACTTAAATATCACATTGTCCTCAATGTGGAGGAGTGCCAAATTCTTCAAAAATTGTTGTGGGAGGGGCCCGAGCCTTCACCTTGCTCATATGCCCCTCGGTTTCCTCTTCTTCTTCCTCTTCTTTCTCTTTCTTTCTTTTCCCTCTCATGGGCGTCATCCACTTGTTGTTGATTGATGATGGGTTGGTATTGAGGTTCATGATGGTGTAGGGACATGTCAAAGAGGCCTCGAATGAGGCTAAAAAAATCCTCTTGTGCTTGGGTGTCGTGGTAGGAATCTTCAAGGTATTGGTGGTGCCTTTCATTTTGCACCCCAAATTATCGACTTACTTGTTCCCTCCACGCATTTTGGCTTTGCCACATAACTTGGTTCTCCGCCCAAAGCTTGGCTTGTTGTTGTTGCCAAGCATGAGACTCCTCTTGCCTTTTGACTATCCCCTCAAGCATTCTTCTTTGGGCTAATTCGGCCTCATCCCCCAACTTCTTGTGCTCCTCAAAAGCATTTTAAAATTGTTCTAAGCTCTCCAATCTTGGCTCATATTGTTGTTGCCAAGTATGGGAGCTCTCAACCCTCCCACTTATTGTTTCCAAGGTTCCCCGGGTATCTTCAAAATATTTAAATATTTGATGTTGCCAAGGTTCCATGGTGGGAGTTGAGGAACACCCGGCCTCATGCATAGGGGTGTCTTGAGGTTGTTGGTAGGATGAAGGAATGTGGCGGGTATCATGAAATCCCCCCTCAATAATCTCAACCTCTTGTTCCTCCATTTGTTGGGAATTAAGGGATGGCTCTACGGCTCTTCTCTTTCTCACTCTTTGTGGTGGTGGGTTGGGTAAGTTTCCCTCGGCGGGGCAATAGAAGTCTCGGGCTCTCAACCCACTTGGAAGAGGGCCATTCCTTGGTAATCTCATGTGTTGCACATCTCTCTCTCTCTCCCAACCAATAACAACTCCATGGAAGAGTATCCAAGACTTTGATCATGTGGGTTTCAACTAACCCCGCTTCATTGTATAAATTGTTACCCCACACGAGAGGTTGGTCTTCGGGAATGTTACCAACCAAATTTGCCACAAAGAGGGTGACTAATCCCACACAATTGATGCTCCCCTTTTTCTCTTTATGCTTAGTTGCACTCACCACAAAGAGCTTTGCCCAATCCGGTACCCCCTCCCCCTTGGGTAGCCTCGTCCATATGCACTCTCGCACACCATCATTAAGTTTTGTTGGCTCCCCCATGGAAAAGAAGAAACAAGCTATCATCCGGGTAAGGATTCGGATGGGGGGGTTTGTAATTGCGGAGCTTTTGTCATTGTTGGTTTGACAAGGCTTCCCCGTGAGGCCACACCATACATCATTCAACGTTGTGTCTTGTGGATTAACGGAGGAGGGTGGTCTAGAAATTATCAAGATTTCCCTCACCCTTTCAAAAGTGAGGGAATGCCACACTTTACACAACCGAAAGTTTACCCTTGCACTCTCCCCTTCCCCCGTGACATGTAAAGTGGCTAGGAATTCCAAGGTGTAAGCGGGGTAAGTGTTGAGTTGGAGGTTCATGTATCGCTCAAGCCCCACCCTGGTTAGGAAAGCAAGTGTTTGGTCGTAAATTCCCATGTCCCTCAATGTCCCGGGGTGAAGAAATTTGGATATATGTAAAGGTTTGCTCTCAAGGGCTTTGAAGAAGTTTTTGTATTGTGCGGGCAACCCCTCATTCCCATGAAAAGCCTTGGGTGGGGGTGGTGGTGCATTGGAGGATTCACCTTTCTTCTTTGATTTTCCTTTGCCAATTCCGAAAACCATTTTTCTTTTCCAACAAAATTAGGTTCAAAAGACACTTAAAACAACCAAAAACTGAAAAATTTTCTAAGGGGCAATTCAACAAACACCTTATGTGCACTAGCAAGAACTCGATTGTTTAAGGTGCGTTTGTCGAATTGTTCCTTCCCTAACAGAAAATCTTTGCCAACAATCCACAATAATCAACAAAAGCAAGAATTTTAACCCAACTAACTAATGTAAGTCGGATTAAACTAATTTGAAACAAAGAAAGTAGAGGAAAGTTGTTATACCTCCCCAGAATTTCTCAAACTTGCTTGAATAATGATGGATGATGCGTAAAAACCCCCCAGTGACCCCTAAATCCACTTGTAGAAGCTTCAAATTTACCCGGAAAAATTTAGGGTTCTTGGGAAATTTGGGGATTTTATCAGAAATTTGGTGTTTTGATGGTGTTTTTGATGGCAAAATCGAACTATGTGAAGAATTTGGTGGAAAGATTTGAAGTTTGTTGATGATATGTGGTGATTTGATACGTTTGGGAGTGATTGAGAGGGGTGTTTGGGGGTTTGCTCGACAAAAGGGAATGTTTAAGTGAAGAAGAATGACGGGTAAAAAGAAGATAAAGGAAACGGGATTGCAGACCTGCGCAGGCTGCGCAAATTTTGGTCTTCCCTACGCAATCGGGCGCAGCTGCGCTGACCCTTTGCGCAGGCTGCGCTCTAGCTCGCAGTTTTGCTCCTCATTCTTTTAATTCCCAATTTCCATACTTAGCCAAATTTTGCTCTTTTTCCCTTGTTAGCCTTTCTTGGCTTCTTCAAATGAACTTGTACCTTAAACCCGACTCTCATCTCCTCTTGGGCACGCCTTCCAAGAGGGTTTGTGCAAATCACTACATCATTTAACAAACTTCAAGTGCTTCTTGCATTTCAATGCAAATTAAATTATTTAAAACGAAATTAACATGCAATGAACTAAATTACGGTAATGAACTACACTAAGAAGGCGATTAAATTGAGATAGAATATTTACAAATTAGCCGTTATTTAATGTCGATGGCTCGACATAATGCTTCTTGGGGATTTAGTCTTCGTAGACGGGGTCCTCCAATCGAATTTCTTCTTCTTTAAGGTCTTGCATCCCTTCATGGTAGACTTTGATTCGTTGCCCATTTACTTTGATCAACTTTCCCGAGTTGGGAGTGTCCACATCCACCGCCCCGTGTGGATGCACTTTCTTCACAATATAGGGACCGAACCACCGAGATCTCAACTTGCCCGGAAAAAGTTTAAACCGATTTTGGAACACAAGGACCTTGTCTCCTTCCTTGAAGCTTCTTCGGGCTATCATCTTGTCATGCCATATCCGAGCTTTTTCCTTGTAGATTGCGGGCGTTGTCATAGGAATCTAACCAGATTTCCTCTATTTCTTGAATTTGCAATTTCCGATGCAACCTCCCTTCATCTACACTTTGATTGAAAGATTTGATAGCCCAATAGGCTTTATGTTCAACTTCCACCGGTAGGTGGCATGTCTTCCCATATATGAGACGATATGGAGACATGCCAATAGGAGTCTTATACGTCGTGCGGTATGCCCATAATGCATCATCCAACCGCTTTCTCCAATTCTTCCGGTCCGGGTTCACCGTCTTCTCAAGGATCCCTTTAATCTCACGATTAGATACTTCCGCTTGCCCGTTGGTTTGAGGGTGATAAGCGGTGGAGACCTTATGGAGGACTCCATATTTCTTCAACAATCCTTGAATAACCCAGTTGCAAAAATGCGTCCCTCGATCACTTATGATAGCCTTAGGGAAACCAAATCTTGAGAAGATAAAGCTTTGAATAAAGCTAGACACGGTCTTGGCATCATCAACTATTGTGGGGATCGCCTCCACCCACTTTGAGACATAGTCAACCGCAAGCAAGATGTAAAAGAACCCGCTTGAATTCCGAAAGGGATCCATGAAGTCGATCTCCCAAACATCAAATACTTCACAAAAGAGGATGGGTTGTTGAGGCATCTCGTGCCGTCGAGAGATGTTTCCACATCGTTGACACCGATCACAAGTCTTCACATAAGCTTGGGCATCCTGGAAAATATTAGGCCAATAGCAACCACATTCCAAGATCCTCCGGGCGGTCCTTTGAGGACCAAAGTGCCCTCCACAAGCGTACTCATGGCAATGTTGGAGGATTGAGGGGATTTCCACATCCAGAATGCAACGTCGGATGATATTATCTTGGCACATCTTCCACAAGTAGGGGTCATCCCATATGAAGTAGCGGGAAATACTCTTCAAATTATGGTGTTGGCTAGAAGATAAGGATGTGGGAAATTTCCTTACCATGTAGTTGACAAGGTTAGCATACCAAGGCTCAACGGCTTTCATGGCATATAAAGATTCATTTGGTAAGCTCCCATCTACTAATCCCATGGTCTTCACTAGATCCTCATTAATGTGAAGCCTACTCAAATGGTCGGCTACCACATTGGCACTCTCTTGCTTGTCTTTGATTTCGATGTCAAACTCACTCAACAAAAGAACCCATCTCATTAGCCTTGCCTTGGTGTCCTTCTTGTCTACGAGTTGCCTTATGGATTTGTGATCGGTATAAATAATGACCTTAGCACCCAAGAGATAAGCCCGCAACTTTTCAATGGCATACACCACCGCCAAGAACTCCTTTTCCATGGTGGTGTAGTTTCGTTGAGCATCATTCAAAAGTGAAAAAGCATATTGTATCACATGAGCTACCTTCCCCTCCCTTTGGCCTAAAATCGCGCCAAGGGCATAATCACTAGCATCGGTCATGATTTCAAAAGGAAGGTCCCATTTTGGAGCTTGAATTATTGGGGCCGTCACAAGCCTTTCTTTCAAAGAATCGAATGCCACCCTACAAGCATCATCAAAAACAAACTCCACATCCTTGTGCAAAAGCTTGCACAAGGGGTAAGCAATCTTGGAAAAGTTTTTAATAAATCTACGGTAGAAACCCGCGTGTCATAGGAACGACCTTATCTCCCGAGTATTAGTGGGATATGGTAAGGTTTTGATTACTTCCACCTTAGCCATATCCACCTCAATCCCTCTCTTTGAGACTATGTGTCCTAACACGATGCCACTTTTAACCATAAAGTGACATTTCTCGGAATTCAACACAAGGTGCGACTCTGTGCATCGTGATAGGACCATAGTTAAGTGGTCCAAGCAAGCTTCAAAGTTGTCTCCATGGACGGTGAAGTCGTCCATGAAAACCTCTAAGACTCTCTCTACAAGATCCGAGAAAAGACTCACCATACATCGTTGAAATGTACCCGGACCATTACACAAACCGAAGGGCATCCTTCTGTATGCGTATGTTCCGAAAGGGCATGTGAATGTTGTTTTGGATTGATCCTCCGGGCGTATGGGGATTTGAAAGTACCTGGAGTACCCGTCCAAAAAACAATAGAATTCTTTCCCCCCTATCCTCTCTAGCATTTGGTCTATAAAGGGTAAGGAAAAATGATCTTTAAATGTCACGACATTTAGGCGGCGATAATCGATGCAAACTCTCCACCCGGTTTGAATCCGAGTGGGAATTAAAGCTCCTTCTTTGCCTTCGATTACCGTCACCCCACCCTTTTTCGGTACACATTGAGTGGGACTTATCCATTGAGAATCGCTAATGGGATAAATGATTCCCATTTGGAGTAATTTTATGATCTCTTCTTTCACTACTTCCATCATTGGCGGATTCAATCTCCTTTGGGGTTGCCTAATCAGCTTTGCTTCTCCCTCCAACCGGATCTTGTGCATGCATACGCTTGGGCTTATCCCCTTAAGATCCGCAATGCTCCACCCAAAAGCTTCCTTGTGTTTTTGCAATACATCCACCAATCTCTTCTCTTGGTCACCCTCAAGTTGGTTTAAGATTATGAGGGGTAGGGTGTTGTTTTTCCCAAGAAAAATGTACTTCAAGTGGTCGGGAAGTGGTTTTAGATTAGGTGTGGGTGGTTTTATAATGGAGGGGAGTGGTCTTTCAAGGAAGGCCTCTAGGGGAAGGAATTTGGCTTGGTAGTCATAAGGAGAAGAGGAAAAACAAGATTTTATGGAGCTGGAAACTGCGCAGGCTGCACTGGTGGGCTGCTCAGGCTGTGCCCTGGGATTGCGCAGGCTACGCCCTAGCTCGACATTTTCTCCTCAATTTCTTTCATTTCTTCTTCCTCCTTAGATATGGTTCTTCCTTCTCCAATGCTTCTATACTTTTCTGCACATCATGAGACAACAAAAACCGCAAACTTTCCTTCTCGATATTGTTAGTAAGGGCCACTTCAAGTGGGTCCCTATGACTCAATTGGTAGACTCGATTTGCCAATGGTTCAATTACATCAAGAAAGTAGCAAAAGCTCAAATCATCGGCTTTTTTCATTGTCTCATACACATTATACTTCAAAATTTTCCCTTCAAATTCCATGGTCAAATTTCCATCATACATGTCAAGCTTTGTTTTATAGGTTCTCATGAAAGGCCTCCCTAGCAAAAGGGGTGTAGCCTTGGAGTCCGGTTCTATGTCTAAAACATAAAAGTCGGCCGGAAATATGAACTTATCAACCTCTACTACCACATCTTCTACAAGGCCTTTGGGGTGAATCGTAGAGCGGTCCGCTAATTGGATCACAACATTGGTCTTAGACAAGGGAGGCAATTCTAGGGTCTCATAAACGGAGTAAGGCATTACATTGATAGAGGAGCCCGAGTCTAGCATAGCTCTAGCAAAAACTTTACCTCCAATTGAGCATGGTATAGTTAGCATGCCCGAATCATCACACTTTTTGGGAAGATTTCGTTTGAAAATTGCCGAGACATGCCTACTAACCGTGACTATTTCAACTCCTTTCCTTGGCTTCCGTTTAGGGGTGCAAATTTCCTTGCGAAACTTTGCATACCTAGGGACGGATTTAATGATAGTAAAAAGAGGGATGTTGACCTCACATTTCCGAAAAGTTTCATAAAAATCGGAGTCTTTATCAAACTTCTTGGGATTTGTGAGGGCACTAGGAAATGGTACCTCCGGTTCATATTCTCTTTCGATCTCCTCAATTTGATCCTTGGTGTTGGTGTTTCCTTTCTTTCCTTTGTCCATGCTCAAAGGATTCTTTTCTTCTTCCCCATTATCTTTTGAAGATGTCCCTTTCTCTTTTTTAATCACAAGCTCTTCTTTAATTTGCTTTTCGATGTCAATGACCCTTTCTTGTGACTTGGCCCTTCTCTTCTTCTTTGGAGGAGATTCTAAAGTTCTCCCCTTCCTCAATGTCATAGAACTAACATTTTCCCTAGGAGGAGGGAATGTAGTGGAGGGAATAGAAGTGGAATTCCTTTGGTTTTGTTTGGCAAGTTCTTAGGCAATTTGTCCAAGTTGAACCTCAAGGTTGTCAACCTTGGCATCATTAACACTCTTGTCGAAATCAATCTTGTCAAACCTCTTGTTTGTTTTAACTTGTTCTTGCAAAATGTTCTTAAGCAAGTCTTGAACACTTGGTTCCTTTTGAGAATTGGTGTTGTTACCTTGGTTGCCAAATTGAAATGATTGACCTTGGCTTTGGTTTCGACCTTGGTTGTTGGAATTGCCATTCCTATTTCCTTGAAAATTGGAAGCTTGGCCTTGTCGGAAATTTTGGTCTCTTGGAGGATTTGAATTTTGGTCCCTCAAGTGATTGAATTGGCCATTAACAAAGCTTTTGGAAGTGTCACCACCCCAACCAAGACGAGAGTTGTATCTACTCCCAACATTGTAGGTGTTACCATTAGGGTCATAATTATAATATCCTCTCCCGGAAGGATTCCTAGCATTGTAATTCCCATAACCCATTGCACTCACATTTTCCACCCCAATTCCTTCTTCTAACATAATGGGGTAAGCTTCCTCCAAATGAGGACCTTGGCAATAGTTGCATTCCACTCAATTTCTTTGACTTCCTTCCTTGTTTGGAGTGTTTCCCATCATGTTTTTCACTAGGTGAGTTAGGTCATTCACACTTTGCTCAAGATTTTGAGTAGAAGAGGAGGAGGTTCCCATTGAAGATGCATTTCTTGATCCCCTTTGACTTCTACCATAATTTCTTGTGGTTGAGGCAAGTCTCTCAATGATCTCATTCGCATCCGCTATGGAATAATTATCCAAACCTCCCTCGGTGGCGGAATTGGCCATCCTTTGATCTTCTTGGCCTAAACCCTCATAAAAGTTAACAAGAAGATCATCCCCACTCATCCCATGGTATGGGAATTGAGCCACTAACCTCTTAAATCTTTCCCAATATTCGTACATGGTTTCCCCATGGTCTTGCTCTATGGTGGTGATTGCCTTTTTTGCACGGTTGTGGCGCGAGTCGGGATAGAATTTCTCATGGAAGGCCGCTTTCATCTCTTTCCAAGTACTTATGGACCCCGGAGTTAGATAGAAAAGTCAATCCTTAGCCGCATCCATCAAGGAAAACGGAAATGCACGAAGCTTGAATTGGTCCTCCGTCACTCCGTTTGGGATGGCTTCTTCACACATCATGTGAAACTCCGATAAGTGCCGGTTAGGATCATTTCCCGCTTGCCCGTGAAATTTGGGTAAGTTGTGAATGAAGAAACCCTTAAGTTCAAAGTTGGCATTTGCTCCCAAAGGAGGGTATGTGATGCATAATGGTTGTTCATCGTAGTTTCTTGCCCTTATCTCACGAATGGTTCTAGTATCGTTTGTCATTCTAGGGTATTCTACTTCAATGGGGTTTACCGAAAGTGGTTCTTCTTCAACTTGGGTTTCCCTAGGTTGTCTTTGATACCACGGGTTTGTAAACAACCAAGAGTATACTCCGAATGAGTCCTCTTCAATGGGAGTTGATTCACCACTTTGTTGAGAACTAAACATAAACCTTGACACTACACCAAACAAATTAGAACTTCCACTTACCTCTAACAACAAAGAGAAGATAAAAACAACTAAACATGTATTTCACAACTCAAACTTTTAGCTATGTTGCCCTTCCCCAGCAACGGCGCCAAAATTTGGTAGAGAATAAAGACTAGGTCGTTAAATGCTAGAATTAAGCTACCAAATTAGATATTTATAAACCAAACTTGACTCTACACTATGCACTAAGAATAGTAGTAAAGGGAAGTAAGGGTCGAACCCAAGAGAAGGGATTAAGACTAAAAGCTTGTATTAGACTAATGACAATGAACAAAACACAAGACTATGCACAAACTATGGATATTAACAATGGACAACAATTGAGACACATACGAGGAGAATTGGCATGGAGAAAACAAGTGACAAAATGATAGAGATGTGATTTTTCCTAAGAAACAAGGTAACAAACACTTGGTATGCAAACAACAATAATATGAGAGGAAACTTGGTATAATCCTACAAGCTTCACCTTTTCTCAAAGTATGACTCTTTTCTCTCTAAATTCATTTACCCAACAACAATCCTCAAGCAATTGATCACCACTATCTAAGCCAACAATGATAATCTTACTTAAACTACAATTTCCAACACTAAGCCATGTAAGAATTGTAGCCAAGAACATGAAGAGCACAACCAAGAGGAAAGTAAATGTGATATCAAAAGAGCATGTCTAAGCCAACAAACCCAATGATATAAAAAATTTCTACTCACAAAGATCGATAATTTAAGCCAAGTTAACAACAATATGAGATGCTTCAACAAGATATCACAAAAGTAAGAAACTTTGCAACAATCAAGCAATAGATGAATATTAAAGAGGCAAGGGTAATTACTTCTTACAACAAAACATTCATCATGACATTCAAACTTAGAAATTGAAATAAATGAAAGATTAGAGAATAGAGAGTCAATACAATGATAAAGTTGAAGACTTGAAATGGATTACACCAAGTAGAGAAGGATTTAGCCTTCCATAGTCTTCATAAACCCAAAATACAAAGAAAGATTACAACATGTATGAAAAAGTCTTCTAAAATGCTACAAGATTCAAACCCTAAATGATGAGATTAGATGAGATGATATGATGTTCTAATATCATTTCAGGTCTTTTCACTCTTGGGTATATATAGGGCGTCACAAAACCTAAAAAGATTTCCACTTAAGAAGCCCAAAAGAGGATTAGAAAGCCCCGTAAAACAGAAATGCGCAGGCTACGCCAAAAGTCTTCTTGCCTGCGCAATCGGGCGCAAATGCACCCCTCGTTTGCGCAGCCTGCGCCTGGGCTCGCAATTTGGACTTCTAATTTCCAAGATACTTGACCTCTTCAATTGTTCTCAATTCTTCTAATCTTCACTCCTCACTTCTCCCAGCTGGATATTAGGCCACATGTGAGCCGCTTGTGCCTTGTCTTGACCGTTGAAAGGTTCTCCTTGACCCTCGTGTTCCGTGCATCAAAGTCAATTGTAAAACCGAGGTAAAATGGACAAGTTGCCACATCATAACCGATTATCAAATACTAGGATAAGCACACTTAAAGACCCATATTAAAAGACACGAGGGTGATAAAATCACCCTCTTAGACCGACACAAAACACTACTATCAACTAGTAAATGTATGTTTGTTTTAATTTCATATTCGATTTAGTTAACTTAATGCGTATATGAAAAATTTTAATCTCGAGTGTGTTATATTGTTATGGGACAATATCTTATGGAGTGAATGAGATGGGATAAACCCAGAGATTTACAGCGAGTAAAGTCCGAGACGAGCTCCAAAAAAGATAAAACAACAATACAACAAAGATCATAACCACCAAAACAGAGAAATACAACAAAGATAAAACATGGTGACCTTAGTAAAAACAATCAACTACCAAGACGAAGAGTCGTTCGTTGCACTATCCATTTCTCCTTCCACGTACAATTTCAACCCTTTCCGGTTATTCAACCATTTTTCTAAGGTGTAAGGTCGATTTTCTTTCCATGCTTTGCACCACAACCCAACCCTCAAACATACTTTATCTGTTATACACGTCCAATTGGGTGACTTGTTCTCGAAGAAAACTTCATTTCTCAATTCCCAAATAAGAGTAACTATAGCAATGAAATATACTTCCCAAAGTCGTCTTTCAAACCCAACAAAATGAGAGTCATACCACATCAGAAAGGCATCATCAACCTCCAAAGGACAAATCCATGTCTTATCCCAAGCATCACTAATACTCGTCCATAGCTGCAAAAAAAATTCACAATGCAAAAATAAATGACTTCGAGTTTCCAACTCTTCACGGCAAAAAATACATCTTATCTCCTCCCAAGACATCTCTTTCCACTTCAATATCATATCCTTTGTATTCACCATTTTTCACATATTTATACCTTTGGTGGTGCAAGTCCTTTCAAAATTTGGTTGGATCAATGTTTCTGATCTAAATCATTGTATTTTAATTTATAGAAGGCGTCGACAAAAATTTTAAACCTGTAACATCCTATTTTATCAAAAGACCAAATATGGCATTCATATTTTTCCTTTTCATTTTCTTCCGATTTTTGTAATAAATCATTTTAAATCATTACTCTTTCTCCACTTCTGTAACAATTGATTGGTAGTTCGTTCCAAAAAAAAAAAAATCTAAACCAAAAAGAAAAAATGGAACAAAAAGGGTGTAGAGAAAATCTGAATGAGACCGTGCGTGGGTGCATTTTGCTCTACCACAAATAATCGTATATACTCCCTCCTATTCAATATAAACTTGCCTATTTCTTTTTCCGTCTATTCACAATAACTTTCCTATATTTACTTTTTTAGTAAGTGTTTGTATGGTCCAAATTTAATTGTATGGTGGGTAGTGTATTTGTGTGGTCCAAATTTATTTATATGGTAGGGGAGTGTGTTTCCTTAATTTTTGTGTCAAAATGAAATGAGAAGTTTATTGTAAATAGGAGGGAGTACAATCTTATCTACAAAGTCAATTGAACAAAAAAAATATTGACTAGGTAGGAAGTCAAAGTAAATATTGTAATATTCTTTTGTAAACCTTAAAAAGATAACTTGCTTTTTTCTTTAATAAGATAAGTTTAAATATGATTAAAAGACTTTCTGAGGGATTCATAGATGTAGAAGACTGGAAGGCAACAATCCTAAATCGGATTATGTGCTCAATTTATGCTAGATTCTCTAATTTAGTACGTTAACGTATGACTTGGGGGCAAGTCTCTTGTAAAAGATTTACAATACTGTAAAACATTGTAAAACTATTACTAATAAAATACTTAGATGTCCTTATTAGCATATTAGAGCATCTCCAATGGTTAAACAAAAGGACTTGCTTGCAAATAAAAAAGTTTTCAAGCTACTTGCTTAACCATTGGAAAGACTTTTACATGTATCTTAGCTTAAATTGATTTAGTAGCAAATCAAGTAGTAGCTCAAATGGGCTCTACAAGAAAAATCTATTCAATTAAAACAACACTTAAATATTTTTAATTTTCATTTTCTAGGTAAAATAAGTAAATGTATTAATTAAAAGAGTGTTGTGGAAGGTAGTTGACATATAGTGCATTTAAGCCACAACACTAAGAAGAGCTTTATTTGTAGTAGTTTGTAGGCTTAAAAATATTCTAAAGAAAATCTTACATTACAGCGAAGGTAAATTTAGAAGAAAGAACTACTTACTATGTGGATCTTTCTTATAGCGAGTTAGTAAAGGCCAAAGGGTGTAATTAACATACGTATAGTAATTATTGTCGATTTTACAAGTGGTCATTATGTGCAACCGATATACAGTATACAAGAATTATGGCATATTTAATGGTATTAAAATGAGTACAATAAAGTAATATATTCATGCAGATAAGATGTAGACGTGATACACTGGTACACTCACAGGTCACTTATGATCCAATAATAATATAATTGTTCTAAAATCAAAAGTCATCGTTACCACTTACCACGTTAGTTAGTGTGAACATGTTTTTTGTTTTTTGTCTCAACTGTGGATGATACAATGGTAGCTTGGTAGGAACTTCACGACTTGAATTGTAGATTTGTAGTAGCCAATCACAACAAAGACCTAAATAAATAATTGAAAATTAGTATAAAACTCTATGCACCGTATATATAATATTTTGTTTTTTTAGTGCATTATTTATAAATTTTAAATTAACCCCGTGAACATATTTTTTAGCCTAACTTCTTATCATAAAATGTCATTGAATTTTTATCGTAAAATTCTTTAAAGAACAAAAAAAAAAAATTCTGTATCATAAATTGACTGGAGAATGTAATATATTAAATCTTACAAATATGTACATTTAAAAAATTATACCCATTTTTAACTCATCATACCTATAGTATATATGCTAAAAATACTAAGCCTAATTTAGAAAATATTTTTTAGGCGGGAAAATAAGAGTTTCACTTATTCATTTAGTAAATATATGAGATATGAGATGAGATTATTATCCTTAAAATTTAATTACGGTTTTTTTAACCTATGCCCACTAGACATAGGATAAGAAACCAAAATAGGACTATATTATTTACTCTTATCAATAATTGAACCTACAACCTACTTTTTTAATTAAAACTTAAAAAGGCATTTGATATATTAATAGTGATATATTGATATGTATTACGCTTAATGAGTCGGTTTTTTTAAGATGTTCATATCCGTCGTAAGTGCTACTTGAGATGGGTCATATAATATAATAAGAAAAAAAAAATTGTCTTAAATGTTAAAACCGCTTGAAATATTGACGCGGTATTTGCATTATTACTCCAAGAAGTTAAGTATTGCTCCTTAAATACACACGCGTTAAAACGACCAACTAGAGTGTAGGCGGATATTAGAAATATGAATACTCCGTAGTAATTCATTTATTCACGAGGAGACAGAAGCCTGACACGTCGTTGTGAGTTTTGTCTATGAAATGTGAATGATATGAAATAGTCACGTGGGTGGTTTGAAATAATAATTGTACCATATATCCATAGAAAACGACTCTCGCCAAAGTTAACCAAAGACTTGCAAGTCGTTCTAAACAAATTAATTAGTTTTTGTTGACTAATACACAAATACTTGGCCTACAATAGTTAGCCTCGTGCTAATAAAGACTTTGATATTTTTAAGTCTTTGTATATTGATATATACTCGTAAGTTTGTTATTTCGTGCCCACTAGTCAATTATCCATTCAATTTATGGAATTTTAAAATTAGTATATTATTCATTTTTGTATTTGTCTTTTTCATTCTAAAATGTGTAATATAAGACTTTTAAAAGACCCTCTCTATAAAAAAAATTGTCTAAAAATTATTCTTATAAGACGATTTTAAAATATAATTATTGTAAAACTACATTTTATTTATTTAAATAGTCACATAGAGACCTTGTAGCACTGATTAATAGTTAAGTAAAATAACTGGTTTTATAATAAAACTTGTGTAAAACGGTTTTACCTAAATATTTGTAATTGAATTATACAGTTTTTTTTTAATTACGAAAAATAATTTATCTAGAAAGACTCTTAATATGTGAGATATTGAAATAGCATGTACTTGGTTCACTAAACCTAAACTAAACTAAAATTAAGTTTACAAGATGATGATCTAGTTTTAAATATGTTACTGATCTCAGTAATCAAATATTGTATAAATAAATTATTTTTTTTGTTGTCCACATTTCTCAATTATCTACCTAAATGATCAAATTCCACAAAAATATACCCCATAATTACTTATAAAACCTAAATTTGCCTTATACATACACTTAATCTGGTAAAGTTAAAAAGTTCCAAAATATACACCATATATCTAGGATAAACAAGTCTCACTTCCTATTCCTCTGAAAATTTTAGACAAAATAATTGGTCTGAAATGCGATTTTGCGATCTAGAATAGAATCCATCACAATTCACACTCTAAGATGATTATTGGCAATTAACATGTGGCGACTAATGTGGAGACTAAATATGTGGTGAATCGTACCAAAAATGGCATGAATTAGTTTCGGCATATGAACTGATAAGGTTTGGTCCCCTCGATCCCTCGTGGAGGGTGGTGACCCGTCTTGTTTCATTAAGCCTTGTGTATCACGTTCCCAAAACGACAAACTACATTAAAGGACCATTCACTTATCGCATTCATTGATTCTCAAGTATTGCAAATTATTGGATGTGAAGCAAGTGGGGAAAACGATTTTTAAGTTTCATCAAAAGTAAAATTACCCCATTTTTCAAATTTTCACAAAAAATTTAATTAAAAATATTTTATATTAATATTAAACAATTGATTAAATACTAAAAATTATTAATTGCAACTTTACGAATTTCTACATAATTTACTAATCATTGAAGATCACTTTTACATACATATTTAGTAAATTATTTATAATTTATATAGTATACATACATATATAATAAATTGCCTATATACTACCCCCTCCAATTCTATGTATTTTTCCCTTGTTTGTGGGCACGGGAATTAAGGAGAAGAATAAAATAAGAGTAAAAAGTTGGGTGGGGTTTGGTAGTAGGAGAGAGGGATGAATAATTATGAGTTAAATAAGAAATGGTGGGGCCAAAACATTAAGGAAAGTAATAAAATATGAGTAAAAGAGTTGGGTGGGGTTTGGTGATAAGAGAGAGAAATGAATAAAATAAGAGTAAAAGTTTCCAAAATAAGAAAGGGGAAGAAAACCTGAATAATCCGTTTTAGGAAATAAGGAAGAATATATAGAGTAGGAGGGAGTATAAAATTAAAAAAAAAAAATTCTCATTATTTAATATAAATATAAAATATAAATATAAAAGTTCTAGAATTATAAACAAAATATTTTATATTTGATAAATTGTATTAAAAGTGATTTTAATATAAGAATGTGGTGAAAAATAAGAAAATGGTGTTGAATTTCACTTTTGATGAAATCTAAGGGGCTTGATTTCTCCAAATGAAACTTAGAGCATCCGCAAAGGTGAGGCTCCCCATATCTTCTATTTCCTTTTCTTATTCGTCCACCTCATTTTCCACTAACTTTTCCACTTACCCTCCCCATTTCATAATTACATTTATGCAACAATGGGGTTCCCCAATTCACACACAAAAATTTGGGAACTTCCCCAAAAGTAACACAAATTGCCTTACTTTTTTTTTTTGGGAGCTCCTCTAAAAACAGTGGAACCCCAAATGTTGGGGAGCTTTGTGCAACAATGAGGAGCCCCATATGAGGAGAGAGAGGACATATGGGGAGGCACCTCCCCACCTTTGCGGATGCTCTTATGGGGCCTAATTTCATAGTTGAACAGAGTTAAAAGGCTTAATTATCACTTTCGCGAATATCAATATAAATTGTACGGAGTACTCAGATATACTTCATAGACCTGTCAAACGGGTCGGGCGGGTCGGATCCCGGGTCGGGTCAGAATACGGGTCGGGTCGAATACGGGTCAGGTCGAATACGAGTCGGGTTATACGGGTCACAGGTCAAGAAATAATCTCTAACGTCTTTTTTAAACGATTTTTTTAATTAAAAAACTATTTTTTTAAAATGTAAATCATATTTAAAATTAATATTTTAATCATATTCAACGTTTACATTAATTATATTGACATAATTATTAAAATAAAGTTTTTTTTAATAATTATTTTATTATTAAATATTATAAAAGTTATATAAAATTAACTTTTTAGTTGTTTTTGTAATTTTAAATAATAAAAAAATATTTTTTTAACTAATTTTTCAAATATAATATATAAATATTAATATTTTAATAAAATTCTTGATTTGCCTTTGACCCAACGGGTCGACCCGTTCGGGTCGGGTCATTTCGGGTTCGGGTCAAACGGGTTGCGGGTCGAAAAAAACCGTGTTTGTAACCCTAAAAAAACGGGTCGGGTCGGGTTTGTAACCCTAAAATTGTTGAGCTTAACAGAATAATTATTAAGCTCAATAACTTTGTAAAATAGATCAATAACTTATAAAATAACTCAACAACTTTGTATAAGAGCTCAATAACTTTAACGCGATTATACAATGTTATTATACAACTGATTGTAGAATAATATTTGTACATATTCAGTGAGTAAGTTAATAAGTTATCATTAACTCATCTCTACTATTGTACCTGATTTTCGCCCAACCTAACTGTGTTTAAAGCGTAGTACACATTTTACGCGTAACCTTTATTTACTGACCTCGACTATTAATTCATCGCATTAATGAAGGGGGACTATCATTGTACGTGCGTGGGAACAGTGCAGCAAGTTGAGCAATCAATATAATCGTTTTAAGACATCATTGCGTCTTGCTTCAGACAACTAATTTTGGTCTTAAATAAGATCGACAACATGTTATCATTTGACAATAAAATATTTGTATTTTCTAATAACATATTACCATTATTTTTCCCATTATTTTCAGGGTAAAAATAATACATCTAGTAATAACATTTTGTTGATTAAATGGTTACATTCTCTTAAAAAATGACAACATTTTGTAAGTCTTATTTCAGACGGGAAAATTGCCCGTCTGAAATAAGATTTTGCGTTAAGACATATATATCGTCTTAAGGTTAAAACACATCAACTAGTATACCTTTTATATAGATAAGACAAGTGTTTTACTAATTGCACCGAGTCACCTCCTCTAATTATTCTACATTTAAATTCAAAATTATTGAAAGAGGGTCTCCCAGCCGGTAGGCCGGGTACCTGCCATCCGGCCAGAAGTTCTTCCTTGCTCCCTCTTTACCTCCTTGATCTTCGTGCGTGATAACTTGCGTGTTTTCACCCCTTATCGACCAAAGTGAACCTACAAGTCAACGATAGGAAGTAGAGGCCGACAAAATGGGAGAAATGCATCTAAAACAATAACAAATCTCACGAGACGGGGTCAAATAGGTGAAAGAAAAGGGGAAAAGTAATACAAAATCGGAACATCAATAACACATAGTTCCGTCTCTTAAGATACCATAAATATCTTGTATTGTAATTATCTTATGTAATCTTTGTTGTTATTTGACAGACTAAATCGCACACCTATTAAAGATAAACCAACTGGTCTAAACTAATGTAGTAGAGGAAGTCGGGATCGTATCCACAGGAAGACAATTGTGTTATATTTTGCAATTCTAAGTCTATCTGAGTCACAAAATTCGGTGGTTGATTGGTTTTATCTATTAACTAAAATAGCAAGCAAGAGAAATTAAATTAAGGAAAAGGATTATAAGAGAAAAGGCTAGGATTTCGGGTCATCACGGTGAACAACGATCAAGGTAAGGTCAACGATCGCCATAAATACGGGCTTGGGATAAAGAAAAGGTCCTTTCGGTCCGCTATTCGCCCTAGAGTACTAATCTAGCTTTCGCTCTAATTAGGATGGTCTATTGTTTTTAGCAGGTCTAACTTCTTCCAATCTCTCGATCTAGGTCGAAATTTCTCGGGTCAAATAATCAATTACGTCGACGTAACCAACTAAATGCTATTAGATGCTACAATTAACAACACACACACACACACACACACACACACACACACACACACACACACACACACACACACACACACACACACACACACACACACACACACACACACACACACACACACACACACACACACACACACACACACACACACTCCGTATATATTAATGCCAGACCTAATCACCTAATTAAGACCGTCTTATAACCATTACTTCCCTAATCCTAACAAGGGAAATTTAGCTACGCATAATTGAAATGAATAACTCAACAATAATAATAAAGTTTGAATTAAACATAATGACGAGATATAAACAACGATCCAGCATAAAACTTGCAACTAATAAAGAAGAATAATGAGAGTAAACAATAAGAATTAACAACTTGAAGAACGAGGATTAATTAATTACCGAAATAAGGAAGAAAGATTACAAGTCTCAGATCCGGAATTCTCGAGTCAAAGAAACGTGCAACGTTTTTGATGGGGCATATTCTGCACCGCTGACCAAGTCAACATATTGAGCAAGGTCAAAGATATCCACAGCAAGTCAACGACTTAGGCAGCCTAGCCGATGCAGCCCATCGGCTGTCGGCTGGGTCTCGGCATGGCAACCTGCCCGGGACACATACCCGCGTACTCATATCCAAGACCCCTCGGCGGTGAGTCAACGGGGCCCGCCGGCCTGCCATAGGTCCCTCGGCCGAGGGGTAGATCGATCTTTCCACCGCTAGCCACTTGGCCACTTGGCCACTACGTGACAAAAGGTGAAAGTCTATAAATACTCCTCAACCTTCATTGAGGAAAGGATCCGAACTTAACCTAAAAGACACTATTCATCCGGTATAATCTTCCTTATCTCTCTACAATATACATTGATCAAGTAACAACTTATCCCTTAAGTTTACTGACTTGAGCGTCGGAGTGAGTACGCTTGGCACAAAGCCAAGCCCTCAGTTCGTTCATTGTTGCAGGAGAGGCCGAGAGGAACGATTAAGGAAAGAAGGATTCAACCAAAGACGACATTCTACAAGCTACGAGTGGTAACGAATATCTGCTCTGGAATTACACCCGGAACAATTGGCGCCGTCTGTGGGGAAATCGCTACTAGAAGCTAGTCACATTCATTCCCAAACAAAAAAAAAACAACAACAAAAACCCACCCAAAAAGCTAAGAAGATGTCGAAACAACAAGACGCAGTCGTGACCGACGAAACCGCATTCTACCAAGATGATACCTTCAACAATTCTGGAGTCGTGCAGCCCTCCACCGGCGGAGTAATCCAACCGGAGTTCGGGATGCCAATAATACCAGACACGCCGCTACCCGCCAACCAGGTCACCATCATGGGACATGTGGTTGACGTAGCAAAACTAAAAATGCTCCTGGACCTAATTGGTAATACGCCTGCTCACACTGTCACGCCGACAAGAGCGGCGGAAACCGTCCAGGAGACCAGGGCCCAAAACGTGACTCCGAGAAATTTGAACGGAGCACTAGGAGAAGCTGATCCAGCCAAGTCGCCGAGGGAGCCCAAAGTGGGCGTAGTAGACCTAAGTCCTTCCCGCACTCATGGGAGGACAGCGTCCCCGCAGCACGAACGAGGCTTACCCCAAAGGAGCGAGGAGTCCGACTCGGCGAGTTGGAGGAGAAGTCCGAGTCGAAGAAGGAGTCCTTCCCGCTACGAGGGGAGGAGCCGGATTAGGAATGCGAGGAGCCGATCGCCGCGTGTCGTTCGACACGTGGTCAGACAGCCCCTCAGCGCCTACGTCCTAGAAGTCCAGGTGCCAACTAAGCTCAAGTTGCCACCTCTATCATACAAAGGAGATAGTGATCCAGCCGACCACGCCGAGGCTTTCGAGTCTTACATGTCGGTATGGGAGCAGCCCGATGAGGTCTGGTGCCGAGTTTTCCCAACAACTTTGCATGGGATGGCTCAAAGTTGGTACAAGGGGCTTCCCGAAGGCTCGGTATACTATTACGCCGACCTAAGGGACGCCTATCTAGCCCAGTACTCTTGCAATAAGAGGAGGGCCGTGGAGACGTCGGACCTCCTGACTATCAAGCAGGAGGGGGGCGAGTCTCTACGAAGCTATGTGAAGAGGTTCGACGGAAAGGTCTAGCAGATTCGAGAAATTAATCCCGAACTGGCGGCTTTCGCGCTGATGCAAGGCCTCCCAAGGGGAGACCTAAAAAATGAGCTCATCAAGTGCGGAGGCCTGGGCTTGGACGCCGCTAGGAAGATGGCCGACCAGGCCATCAAGGTAGAGGACTATCACAAGACCTGGGTAGGCCCCAGCGAGGCCGAGCACTCAGAAAAGAAGAGCCGCCGGGAGGACAACCCGGATGAAAGACGCCGTGACAACAACGGGTCACGGTCCGATGAAAGACGCCGTGAGAATAATAGGTCACGGTCGGACAAATCTGCCAGGAAACAGGACTCGACGGGCGCCGGGTGGAGTTCAGGAACGTACCACCAGAGGCGGTATAATGATAAAACCCCTCTCGTCGTATCAGCCGCCGAGGTCTTCGCCCTGAGCAAAAACGAGGGCCAGAAGTGGGAGAGACCCCCCAAGCCAAAAAGTGACGGTGACACGAGCCAGTACTGTGAGTACCACGGCCACACCGGCCATTTAACCAACGACTGCCGGCATCTGAAGAATGCCATTGAAGAGCTGATCCGGAAGGGGAGCCTCGGCAAGTACGTTGCCAAAGGCCAAAAGACTGACGCCGGCAGTTCAGGTAAGAAATCCGTCTTCGAACGGATAGGAGTGATCCATGTTGTCATCGGGGGCAACGAGAACGGAGGGTCCGCTCATGGGCACAAACGACACCTGAACGAGCTATATCAGGCCATCAACTTTGTGCCCAACACAGCGATCCCCGCTTCCAACATCCCCGATATGACCATTGGAAGGAAGGACTACGAAGGAGTCATCGCTCCTCACAGCGACCCACTTGTAGTCAATTTGGACATATCCAACCACCTGGTCAAGAGGTGCCTGATTGACACAGGCGCGTACACGAACATCATGTTCAGGGAGTGCTTCCTCAGCCTCGGCCTGAAAGTCAAGGACTTGAGCCCCTGCACCAACCCACTATACAGCTTCTCTGGGGCCGGCCTGGTACCACTGGGATCAATCAGACTCCCGGTGACGTTCGGCGAAAGGAATGCGGCTAAGAATGTCCTAGCTGAGTTCGTGGTCATCGACGGCTCGTCCGCCTACAACGTTCTCATAGGCCGAGTCACCCTGAGCGAGGCCGACGCAGTGATGTCCATCCGGGCCCTAACACTGATGTATGTCTCGGACCGGGGGGAAGCGCATAAGCTCGTCTCCAAAGACGAGAATGACGAGGTGGTCAACGTCCAGATAGGCGCGGAGGATGCAACATGCAATCCCTCAAAGTGGCAAAGAAATCAGAGAAGGGGAAAAGTCTGTCCTTACAACAGGAGGGCGACCTCATGGATGTAACTAGCGGCTGACTGGGAAGGTGTGGCTTTGATAAACCATTAGGACACTGGTAATCTCGGGAAAACTCTGTGTAGCGGCGGAGGTGTCCAAAACAGCTGTGGGCACCCCGACGCATGTTTTTATCTAATGAAAAATCGTCCAAGTCTTCCATCAAAATGTTCGTTTTCCCCATAGTCGCTAGGAAGCAGCAGACGCCGGCTCACACTGTCATACCGACAAGAGCGGCAGTCTTTATCAGTAAGCAGACGTCGGCTCACACTGTCATACCGACAAGAGCGGCAGTCTCCATCAAGGAGTAGGCGCCGTCGCAGTCACCCCAAGTAGTAGACGCCACGGCAGTCACCCCAAGAGGTTTGACGCCGTCGCAGTCACTCCAAGTGGTAGACGCCACTAGATCTCCATCAAGAAGTAGGCGCCGTCGCAGTCACCCCAAGTAGTAGACGCCACGGCAGTCACCCCAAGAGGTTTGACGCCGTCGCAGTCACTCCAAGTGGTAGACGCCACGGCAGTCTCCATCAAGAGGTTTGGCGTCGTCGCAGTCACCCCAAGTAGTAGACGCCACGGCAGTCACCCCAAGAGGTTTGACGCCGTCGCAGTCACTCCAAGTGGTAGACGCCACGGCAGTCTCCATCAAGAAGTAGGCGCCGTCGCAGTCACTCCAAGTAGTAGACGCCGCGGCAGTCACCCCAAGAGATTTGACGCCGTCGCAATCACTCCAAGTAGTAGACGCCACGGCAGTCACCCCAAGAGGTTTGACGCCGTCGCAGTCACTCCAAGTGGTAGACGCCACGGCAGTCAATAACAAGGAGCACACGTCGGCTGACACCGTCACACCGGCGAGAATGGCAATCACCCTCAGGAAACGAACACCTCGACGGTCACGACCAGCGCAGTTGATACTCGCAAAGCGATCAAAACGCCTTAGAAGCGTTACACAATTGAGGAACGCACTCTAGACTGCCTCGGCCAAGCCAAGGCGGAAACAAAGGAGACGCCAAATTAATAACATGAGAAAAACTCAGACAAAGACAAGAAAAGACCTCGGCCAAGCCAGAGGCAAAGTGAAAACGCTAAGTACAGATTGAGACGCTCAACTATTAGCACAAGAAAAAGGAATGAGGTAAAGACCTCGACCAAGCCGGAGGCAGACGAAACGAGCTCTTATTAAAAATGTTCAACAAATTACAAGAAATGCAAACGACGGCCGTCCCCATAAGGGTCAGCCAAAAGACAACCTACCAAAGTTGTACAAAATACAAAGACAGAAAGGCAAAAGGGTACAGATATCATCTCCCTATGTCTGTTGCTGCTCGCCATCAACAGCGGTAGCAGCATCTCCTTCGATGGGCAACCCAGCGGTTTTCCTGGCAGCCTCAGCTTCAGCGGCCTCAGCCTTTGCCTCGGCAGCCTCAGCTTCCCTCATTCTCTTGGCCTCCTCATTGGCCGTCTTTGCCTTCTCTCAAAGAAGGGTCGCCTCCTCGGCCGCCTCTTTCTCTATCTTCACCCTCACCGCCTCCTTGGCTCTCTCCTCCACGGCATTCTCCTTAGCTTCGAGCTTGTCGTCAAACAGCTCGTTAAATCTGCCCCACGGGAAGGAACCATCAAGAGGGAAGAGTTCCCCAATCACTTCCCTGGCAGCGTCTTCGGCCAGATCCCGGAATTCGGCGCACATGTTAGGGAGCATGTCGGTTTGGAGCATCTCAATGTCGTCCTCCTTTTGCCTAATGATGGCCTCCTTGCTCCGAATCACCTTCCCCTGGATCTGAAACCGTTCCCTGAATTCATTCCTCTGCTGGAGATAAAGGTCGGCGTGCCTCTGAACAAGGTCACATTTCGCCGACTTTTCAACTTCGGCGCAGCAGCCTCGGCCTTGGCTCTCTCAAAGCAAGGACCTCCTTTTCGGCGTCCTCCCCGAGCTTTCTCTCGCCCAAGAGCGCTTTCTCGGCCTCCCCCTAAGCCTCGCTCATCGAGAAGATCCGGCTTCGCCTTCGCGGCCACCTTCTTAGTGGCATTAAGCTCAAAAGCGGATTGAGCCACGGCCTTCTCTCGCTCCATGATACGAGCACCGGTCGCCTCGTTCCACCTCGCCGATCTCTTGATCAACCTCGCTTTCCGCTACAAGCTGGGAGGGGGAAGCCTTCTGGGATGAAGAGCCAGTGGCGACGTTTCGATCACCAGCCTGCGGTCGGGAAAGGGAAACCTTCTGGGATGAAGAGTCAATGGCGACGTTATGATCACCAGCCTGCGCGGGGTTCTCCTCCACTTGCTGCTCAACAAGAGCGGCGGTCGGCAGCGGCTGATCTACAAAAAAAAAAAAAGAGCATCAGTATCAACATACATAGGCATGCCGAAGAGCCCGTCATCAGCAGCGCCTGATGAACCGGCTAAATCTGAGCCACCGGATAGATCAATACCGTGCTTGGCCTTCTTGGCCGAAGGGCGCATTTCCTCGTCAGCAGCAGAAGCAACGGCAGCAGTAAAGGCTGTCTGCTTTCTTTTACGGACAAGGGGCGACCCCTCCTCCTCATCGGAGTCATCCCCATTGGAGATATAAACGATCTCCACCGTCTCCTTCTGAACAGGGGGGATGGAGGGCGGAGCCGATGTCGACGCCATCATCGCCGAAGGCTTTGTTTTTCGCGTATGGCGCGGCATGTTACTAACAACCTTCGCCTGGGCCTCCACCATATTCAAGCTTTTCAGCTGCTGGTCCATAAGATCATTCGGCGACGTCCTGCGGTCATGGGTCAGAGCCTTGGGATGCAAGTTAGCAACGGTTTTGTCTTTGTGCAGCCCCATTCTCCGGAGGATATCCTCAGACAAATCCGGTCCAAAGTAGTCTGCGAAGGAAATAAAGCAGGAATTAAGTAGAAATAAATCGAAGTTCGAAAAAACAGGAACTTTGACAGCGGTGATGGGCCTCATACCGACCCCACTCACCCTGTGCTAAAGCCGGTATGAGGCCGACATGGCAGAGCGGCTCATCCTGAAGAATGATCTGCGTTGGGGGAATCCATCTTTTCGGCACCCCACTCTTGTCCGCCTCAAAAGCCTCATCGCATGACTTCTCATCCTCTTTAAGAAGGACCTTGTCGGCATCCATCTTGAGCTTTTTCCGGGTGACCCATCGTCATGTTTCGCCTTAGTCTCACACCGCAAGTTAACTTGGTCTTTGGCAATGGGCGCGGATAGTCATCCGGCACCTTAACGTACACCCACCGATCTCTCCAGTCTTTGCAAGAAGTAAGTTTGTCAACAGAGACATAACCCTTCTCCATGTGCACACTGTACCAACCGACGCGCGAGAGATTGTGGTGGAGATAATGAAGCCGGCGGAATAAATTCACCGTCGGGGCCTCCCCCTTGAAGAGACAAAGCCACACAAAGCCGACTATCATCCTCACGGCCAACGGATGCAGTTGGGCCACAGCGACGTTCATAGCTTTGATAATGGCCATGACGTACTCATTCAGCGGAAACCGGAGCCCGTACTCCAAGTGTCGCATGTATACGCCGGTATGGCCCGGTGGAGGGCAACAGACGGCCTGACCCTCCTCAGGGATAACAATCTTGTATCCCCTGCCAAAGAAGAAATGGCCCTCGAAAAATGTCTCACCGGAACAACCGGCCAACTTATGGGTCCAAGCTCGGTCAACGCGTACCTTACGACGTCACCGTGATCCATAACGTACTGCCTCCCCTCTTTGGGACGAGCCTTTTCAGCATCATCACCAAAATCGTCTGCGTCATCATCGACATCATCGTCATCCTCCCATTCCTCCAAAATTCGAGGATCAACTTCAGGAGAAGGAGACCTAGGGCCCCCAGGCCTTATCAGGAGGGCGTCCAACTTCTCCTCCTCATCAAGACGCGACGGGGAACCCCCCCGCGCCGGTTTGCTAGGCCCGGCGTCAGCAGAAGACATAATAGCAATAATTACTTAACAAAATAAGAAGTGAAGAAATTTGTTTGTTTACCTTGAAGAAAAACACTCGCCGGAGTAACAACTCTGAAAATTAGAAGACAAAGAAGCCCTTGAAAGTTTAGAGAGAAGAAAATTTTGGAGAATGAAATTGGTGGCCAATTTCACGGAATAACTGCCCTATTTATAGGGAAAAGCCCATGAAGAAGGACCAATCAGAGAACAGCCCATGAAGCGTCATCCAATCAGCGAACAGACACATGTCGGACATGCAACCACGGGATGTCAATCGTTGCAACAGTTGGACGTCAATCAATGCAACAGTGACCAAGCGTCTTCAACACGCCCATTCATATCTCTCCGCCTATTCACCTTCCTCAACAAATTCCCAGGCATCTGTTCTCCGCCGCCACATGATCAACCAAGCTAAGTAAGCGCCGGGGGCAATCAAAAACAACCGGCACTCTCAACCCTGGTCACGGCCAGCGTCACTTTCTTTTCCACATCGGATGCCCTTTACGCATCCATGTGGAGGGGGGATATGGTACGGCCTAAGAAATACCAGGCCGAGGTAAAAGAGGCCGCCGCAGAAGAAGCCGATGCAGAAATTTTTTTACAAATTACTTGCGCAGAATATACGCTCAAACGTACATTGGAGCCCATACCACGGCATAGACTACGCTGGGGGCAAATTGATGGGGCATATTCTGCACCGCTGACCAAGTCAACATATTGAGCAAGGTCAAAGATATCCACAGCAAGTCAACGACTTAGGCAGCCTAGCCGATGCAGCCCATCGGCCTGTCAGCCTGGGTCTCGGCATGGCAACCTGCCAGCCGGGACACATACCCGCGTACTCATATCCAAGACCCCTCGGCGGTGAGTCAACAGGGCCCGCCGGCCTGCCATAGGTCCCTCGGCCGAGGGGTAGATCAGTCTTTCCACCTGCTAGCCACTTGGCCACTTGGCCACTACGTGACAAAAGGTGAAAGTCTATAAATACTCCTCAACCTTCATTGAGGAAAGGATCCAGAACTTAACCTAAAAGACACTATTCATCTGGTATAATCTTCCTTATCTCTCTACAATATACATTCAGTCAAGTAACAACTTATCCCTTAAGTTTACTGACTTGAGCGTCGGAGTGAGTACGCTTGGCACAAAGCCAAGCCCTCAGTTCGTTCATTGTTGCAGGAGAGGCCGAGAGGAACAATTAAGGAAAGAAGGATTCAACCAAAGACGACATTCTACAAGCTACGAGTGGTAACGAATATCTGCTCTAGAATTACACCCGGAACAGTTTTTTTTTAGCAAAAGTAAAGATGACCTAATAAAGTTCCGAGTCTCCCTTAAATAATAATAATAAAGAAAAATTATTAAACAAATAACTAATGGGCCTAAATAAAACTGAACAAACACGACCTTTTCTGAAAACCAGTCGATCGACTGAAAATCTAGTCGATCGACTAAAATAGCTTCAACAAATATTCACTTTAGTCGATCGACCGAAACAACTAGTCGATCAACTAAAGTCACATACTCACAGCACAACAGCGATTCTTCTCTCAAAAAGTGCTTCCTCACTTGCTCACGTATCTCGAGACGAACATTTCCGAGCTTCAACTCTTCCAATATCCAAAATGCAACACCGGGAACAGGTTTTGGCTTGTTTAACTCGTCTTGAGTCCAAACCTGCATAAAACGCAAATTAACCCAAAGTAAACCATTCTTGGGAGGATAGTAGCTATTAGCTACGATTTATGCATAGAAATGCGTGTTAAAATAGCAGTAAAAGTACGTAAATAGAGCACGCATCAAACCTCCCCACACCAAAACTCTTTCTTGTGCCCAAGAAAGCAAAGACTGACACACAACAAAGGAACTAATGGAACGATGAAAAGACTCAGAGCCAACTATGCTTTTGAATGCCCAAACCGTTTAATGCAATTTAGCCAAAACCAAAGTACGAAGTCAAATGCAAACGAGCTAAACCAATGATAAAGCTACTGAACCGTCGACCTTACAAGACTTATATATATCGGACTCTCACGGGTCGCTCATCACTCATTTAAGGCACAAGGTAAGTATCTTGTAAGGTAGCAAGAAAATAAGCCACTCACCTACTGCGACCAATAAGAACATGTATGCAATCTAACATGACACTGATCTCTACCAACCGTACATATGCATTCCAACCAAACTGGATTAAGACACACGCCGAGGACTTACATATAGTGTGAGGTGAGGTAATTAGGTAAAAAGGAGCAAAACAGATTTGGATAAGTGGAGGTAAAGCCAAGCTAGTACAACCGTAACCAAATAATAAACTCATTCCGCTTTGTATACCCAACTTAGAAAATAATAACAACCATGCCAATGCGGCATAAACTCACTCACACCATCAAAACACGACTCTCCATAATATATAAAGACCAACTTGGGAGTAAAGACCGACACCATTTTTTTTTCATTCTTTTTCTTGCTAATTTTCTTTTCCTTCTCATTTCAACCCTCTTCTCATTCTCAAATGCAAATACCAAACTGACGAGCAACACATACCAACAATTAACAAATAAACTAGCTTGACTAAGGTAGGTTAATTTTAGGATTATATTTAATAAATGGGTCAAAATAGGTCAATTTAGCTAGTGAAGTTCAAGGGTAAAAAGACGAGAAATGGGGATTTATCTCTCCACATGTGTCACCGTCACAAACCGAATGCATACAGGTATTAAGAGACAAATGCCATGCTTATGCAATTTGATATTACATGCCTTATAAGGAGTATTACTCTCATCCTAGAATGAAACTAGTCATGAATGTCATCAGTTTATTAAGCTCTATACCTCAGAAATTTTAAGTAGGTTGCCGATATTAAGTCAAGTCTATTCATTCAGTAAATTTAATAAAAAACTCCTGGATTATGCAATGATTGTACAAGAATGGCACTGGAAATGCAAGGCTTGGGCGAAAAAAATTAAAGCACATACGCGGTGTCATCATTGTTATCTAACCATTCCGACTCGACCTAATATGCAAAAGAAAACATGTTTTTGTATTTTTTTTTTTAAATTTTCAATTTTTGTTATTGTTTTTTTTTTCTAAATGAAAGAACAATGCATACGGAAATGCAAGAAATATGCAAACAGAAATGCAATAAAAATGCAAATGGATGCTAACAGACAGATGCATACCCTCCCCAAACCAAATCACACAATGCCCTCATTGTGATCAGCAAACCACCAGCAGCATCAAAAATATATGGGAAAAGGGGTACACAAAACGAGATAAAAATAAGTAAAGTAGAAAAGGAAGAGAAAATCACAAGATAGGGCGCGCAAAAGACCTCCCCAAACCAGCCAACAACAAGGGGAGGTCGTAGCCAACAGCTACTAGTCGTCGCCCGCAAGGTAGTCAGCGTCGTCCTCCTCCCTCTCGCGGGAGCGTGAAGCAAGCCCAACACGGTACCGCTCCTCCACCTTAGTCGTGTCCTCCTCCTTTGTAGTAGCAGTGCCAAGGTACCCACCCTTCGGGTAACGGTAGCAAGACGGCTGTGGCAATCCAGCTGGTGGCAACCATCCGGAACGGGCGTAGTGGTCGTACATAGGGAACCCGCTGAGGTCCAGTCTCGGTCTCAGTAGTAGAGGGTATGCCGGCAGAGGTCCAGTCTCGGTCTCAGTAGTAGAGGGTGCAGTGCATGGAGAAGCATGAGGGGAAACACGTGGAGCCCTAGAAGACTGACCTACTTCCCTAGCAGTGTGGG
This sequence comes from Silene latifolia, assembly GCF_048544455.1. Taxonomy (NCBI): domain Eukaryota; kingdom Viridiplantae; phylum Streptophyta; class Magnoliopsida; order Caryophyllales; family Caryophyllaceae; genus Silene; species Silene latifolia. The sequence goes on from NC_133537.1 coordinate 312,917,451, forward strand.
AAGTCGGCCTCGACCCAGTAGTGGATACCCTCGGCATAGTGTAATGCAATTGGTAAGAGGGTACCGGTGGTCGAGGCGCACCACGTGGGGCCTCAGGAAGAGGGACAAGTGGGGGTAAAGTTGAGCAAGGAAGGGTCACAGAAACCGCCGTGGAGATCTTCCACGTATAGTCAGGTATGATCCAGTTCACATCTATCATATAAGGAATGTTCATCAAGCATACACTATCTAAGGTGACTGGATCCTCATGTCCTAAGGGCAGCACACCCCGGGGAAAGTCGGGAAAAAGCCGGCGGGCCAAATGAGTAACTAACCTGCCACAAACAATAGTAGACAAAATCCTATCCCCAATGTTCTGGAAATGCTGAGCGGTTCTAGAGGCTATATTAAGGACAAAAGGGGTACCACTATGAACATTTAAATACCCAGCTAAAATGCCCAACTCATCAGTGTTGACATTGTTTGACTCCTTCCGACCAAAAATAGCATTACAAACTAAACAGAGTCAGAAACGGACAGGGGGGTGGTGTACAAACTGACCCCTCTTCCGGCCCTCAAAGTTATCTGATATAGCTCCCCACATAAGTCGGACTAATTTCCGAGGGGGGGGGGTTGTTCTCCCCCTCACTGTGAAAACCAAGGTATCCGCCAAAAGCGGCCAAAGTCTTGGTTAAAAAGACGGAAATAGATACAATTTCCAGCTGCGTCTCTGTCATAGTCCCCTCCAAAGAAGCGGAAACTGCTAAAAAACTCAAGGGTGGGAACGGGATAAGTGTATTCTCGCATAGTGGACAACCCCGACATACTCGTACCATTCAAAAGATCAACTATCGACTGATAAATCCCCAAAGTAAGTAGACTCTCTAGGTCTAGGAAACGCGTTGGGGTGATATTAGAATGGGTAAGCAGAACAAAACGGTCTTTCTGAGGTTGTGTAGTAAAATGTACCTCCGGATCGTCGGGTACACTATCAATAGGCTCATGAATTACCAAATCAGTGCATGGTAATTGCGGAATCGGACCGCCACTGCTGCTGCCCGTTTCGCGTGAAGTCGTCTGCTCTGTCGCCGCTGCCTTCGTCTGCCCTGCTGAACGACGCGAAGCCTGTCCCGCTATTCTCCGTCTTTTGCTTTTTTCCATCCTAATTCCATCACACAAAAAGACAACAATTAGCATTTTTTAATGACAACTAAAGAATTCCGCAAACTGACTAAAAACCTAGCCCTAATTTTCGAAATTAACTAATTGAGACATCAAAAAGGGTAGATTAAGCATGATAAACACGATTTGGACACTAAAATCAGAAAACCCCCAAATTTGTAAACCCTAATTTCGAAACAAATCGAGTGACAAATGGGTATATACATCGAAATGAAAGGGGAAAAGAGATTAGATGATGGGAAACTTACTTGTGTGAAGTAGATAGATGGAAATAAGGAAGAAATTGCACCAAAAACAAGCAAGAAAAAATTGCAAAAGAGAGGAGGAGGAAGACGGGTGAGTCGTCGCTGCTCTTGCTCTATCTCAAATTTTTTTTCTTTGTTTTGGTTTAAATGAAATAATAAGAAATACTCCCTTTGATGTATAAAACACGCTGCAATGTTTAAATTTAGTCGATCGACTGATCGCTTTAGTCGATCAACTTTTTCAGAAAATATGGTCTTGCAATTTGGTCGATCGACCAAAACATTCAGTCGATCGACTTTTCCTGAAATCTGCACTTTAAATTTGGTCGATCGTGAGAGTGCATAAGCCTCAAGTGTATTGGAGATTCCTCTGTTGGAATGCACTGAATATTCCCAAATGCTCTTTTGTATTCCGGGAGTTCTTACTTCAGAGACTACCTACGAGAGATAGGCTCATCAAAATGGGGTTGTCTATTGATCCTAGTTGCCCTATCTGCATAATCACACCTAAAAACCATTCCCATCTGATTTATGACTGCCCTTATTCCAAGGTGTGTCGTAGACTGTTGCAGACTAACCTGGCAATAAATTTCAGACTACCAGACTTGATTTCCTGGTTCTAAACTGGAAGAAGAGTTACTAAACTGCAGAAGAGATATATTGGATCCTGTCATGTGGCTTTGGTTTATTGGATATAGAGAGTTAGGAATGAAGCTTGGATGGATAATGTAGTAAGGAGACCTGAGTACTTGGTGAAACGGATTTTGGACGATGTTAACAAGAACAGATTCTTAAACCTGAATGTTACTGTTTTTGACGAGTAGAGATAGAGCTTGGTTTCAAGCTTTGTAATCTCTGTTTATTTTTTCTCTCTCTTTTGTGCTATATGACTAATTTGTATACCTCTATTTTTTTATGATGATATATATACTTACCTTTCCCAAAAAAAAAAAATTTGGTCGATCGACTAATATTTCCAATCGATCGACTTTTTCCCTATATGCATGCAGCGTGAATTCCTCCTTTCGTGCGTAAATGTCATAAATTTGAATCGCCTTGGAATAATATCTGAAAATCCACACACAATTTCTAATAAAAGGCAGGCTACGCACACAAATATTTCAAAAGCACTCGGTGACAAATCCTAAACTAAAAGCAATTAGAGCAAACACACACTAGTTAAATAGTTCATATACTAAATTACAAAATGTATAAAATCCGGGTTGCCTCCCGGTCAGCGCTGATTTTTAAGGCCCGCTCGACCCTTGTTACCTCAATTCTCAGGATCAAAAATAGGGTCGAAGTATAGCAACTCGACCACTCCAACAAAGTCGTTGGTCCCATAGTAATGCTTTACTTGGTGACCATTTACCTTAAACCTTACTCCCGCGAAGTTTTCTAGCTCAACTGACCCAAATTTTGAAACAGACGTTACCGTATAAGGGCCACTCCACCTTGACTTCACTTTACCAGGGAATAAACGGAGTTGGACATTGAACAATAACACCTTCTCCCCAACTTGAAACTCGCGTGGTATGATTCGCTTGTCATGCCATCTCTTGGTCTTATCCTTATAGATACGGGCACTGTCATAGGCATTCAGCCTAAATTCCTCTAGCTCATCTAACTGCAACAAACGTTTCTCACCACACAGCTTAGAATCAAAATTAAGTTCACAAATTGCCCACCATGCTTTATGCTCTAACTACACAGACAAATGACAAGACTTACCATAAACTAAACGATACGGCGATGCACCAATCGGTGTCTTAAATGCAGTCATATATATCCACAAGGTATCATCTAATTTCATGCTCCAATCTTTTCGTGATTTAGACACAACTTTACCTAAAATTTCTTTAAGTTCCCGATTGGAAACTTCTACCTGACCACTAGTTTGGGGATGATACCCCAAACCTGTATGATGTTCTACATCATATTTGGACAGAAGAACAGTAAGTTGTTTTTCTTTAAAATGCATACCTCCATCACTGATGACAACTCGAGGGACACCAAAGCGAGGGAAGATTACTTTTTTTGAAAAGTTGGATAACAGTATTTGCATCACAATGGACCGAAACAACGACCTCTACCCACTTGGACACGTAATCAACAGCTACTGGAATATACCTGTTGCCTTTACTAGACGAGAATGGTCTTTTGTAGCCGATGCCCCAGACATCAAAAACCCCAACCTCTAAAGAGCCAACTTGAGGCATCTCCTGTCTTCTTGAAATATTTCCCGTTCGCTGACATGTATCACAAGTTACACAAAGTCTTTAGCATCTTTAAACATGGATGGCCAATAAAAACAAGATTGAAGTACCTTAGCCACGGTCCTAGAGGGACCATGGTGACCACCATAGGAGGAAGAATTGAATTATAATACCTGTCTTGCTAGGGACCCGTTGACCGTCATTGACTGACCTTAAACACTTATCTAGACCTTTGGAAGCCTTCTGAGTTAACCTTGTGACCACCATCATTGCCTGGGCACGGGAATTCCCAAAAAATGCAGCCGCGGCCCGCCTACAACCCGTTCGTGCCGTGCCCGTGCCGTCAGTATTATTCATCCGTGAGTGTCGTGCTCGTGTCGGATTCGTGTCGTGCCCGTGCCGCCCGCCTTAGCCCGGCCCGGATTGCCATCTCTAATAGTAACCCTTTGAGTTTAGGAAGCTTGATCTAGCGGATGCTACTCGATCGAGTAGCTCAGTGACTCGATTGAGTAGAGGCCACTCGATCGAGTAAGTCCCATACCCGATCGAGTAACTGGAGTTCAGCGGTAAAACATAAATCGTGAAATCATGAAATCAAAATCATTTCTTTTCTTTTCTCTTAAACCTAACTACCGTCACATCTCTATCCTTCACCCATATTCATTATTGTTGGAGCCCTTATGAGTTGAGACACCATGGGGATGGAAAGCATGAGTCGGCTAACGGTCTTGTCACCGTAATGCTATATATAGGTATGAAATCATCATTATCGTCATCTTCTTTTGTTCTGATTATGGTTATGGTAGTAGTAATAGGGTTGTCGTGCTGTTTGTGATAGGTGGTTATGGTGGTTGCTTGTCGTCTTATGGTCGTATGTGGTATTGATGCGGATTGCTAAAGGTAGGTTTTCCTACTCAGTACTGTTGCTTGTTTAGTATGTTGTTGTAGTGTCTGTTTAGTTTGGTATTGTGATTGGGAGTGTGGTTTGGTTATAGTTGGTAGTTGTATGTTGTCTCTGGTTCGCGAAGTGCGTCCTCGGCTGAGTGGAGTCACTTGCGGGAGTGGCTTCACGCCCTTGATTCGCCCCTTGTGATTCCTATCACAAGGGGAATGTGCACATTAAGGAACATGGGTTTACGCTCGGTATTGATGAGCGGGGCTTAGGTGGGAACAGCTACGCCCCCCCCACTGGCGGTGAGGATTACTGGTTGCGGCCGTAATCTGGCAGGACTGGACCTTCGGGCAGTCAGATGAGTATTGGTGATTGGAGGAGGTTTTGGGTGTATGTTTGTTGTATTTGGTGTTGTGTGTTCCTTCAGTTACTGACCTTGTGTGGTGTTGTTTGTGTTTTCTTCTTATGTTGTGTCGGCCGTGATCCATTATGGTGAGCATCCGGTCTTAACAAGTTGGTTTATGGAGCTTAGCTTGGTGCGTTAGAGGGACGAGTCTACCACGAGTCATGGCTGAGATAGTTTCACGTAGTTGATAGATGTCACAGTTGTATCCTTTATTTTGTCGAGTAACTTGTAATAAATGTAATTGTACTTTTATTGACGTTTGATATTTACTATCCCTCGGGTAACCAAGGTTGTAACGCCCTTATCTGCTGGGGAAGGTCTTGTTAAGGCTCCTTGGTAGATTAGGGTGTTACAAAGTGGTATCAAAGCGATGACTTTGGAACCTGTAACCAATGAGCCTAATGAACGTAGTGAGTCTAATAAAATGAACCTGGTGTATGTGTGTTGGGTGCCCCGACAATTGCTTGATTTTGGGTGGGAAGGCACCCTCATTCCAAAATCTTGGCCCCAATATGCTTAAGCTAGCCACTTCGAATGGGAATATTGAGTCGGGAATTGTGTGTGTATAGTTGTGTGTGGTGTATAGAGTGGATATAGTTGTGTTTGAGCCTGAGGTAATGCCTTGTGTGTGCAAGTGGTAGTGTAAGAATGTATAAGTGTTGTGTAGCTGGGAATGTGTACATGGATGATGAGGAATGACGGGTGTGGGGAAGTTTGCATAAGAGTATCTGATAATGTGATAGTTAGTAATGAATTGCAAGTCTTAATATGTGCTTTAGTTAGTATTAATTGTCATGTGGCGCTGTGGAATTTTACAGATGAATGATGTTGTGTACCCTTGTGAATAAGTATAACAATGTGAGTACATCTTGTGGTTGTCGGATTGTTGTGAAATGTCGAGCATATATATATATATATATATATATAGAGATTGAATCATGTGAGGCACCCTTCTTAGGGTGAGGCGGCTGGACACCTTCTAAACCGTCAGATTACAAACTATAAATGCCTCAGATGTTGACACGTGTCCCCTTATATAAACCCAACAAATTGCAAATTACCTCTCATGCTCCATCATTTACTCTGTCGCATTTCATCTGTTCACTTTTTCTCTCTTCAGCTTCGTTTCGCCATTCACTCAGATTCGTCCGCCATTGTCGTTAAGCTTTTCGATCTCCATTATCATCCGTAAGTACACTAACTTGTTTTTCTCTCGTTCCTTGATCTTAATTAATGTCGTACTTACAATTTCTAATTCGTAAGGAATTAATCTCAATTTTATTTGACCTAATTCTTCAATTTCCCCCAATTCCTCTCCTATTTCCTTATAATTTACCGATGATCATCAATTCGTCAATTAATCATGCCATAATTACATAATCCGTAGCAATTCTCGAGACGTTACATCACTCCTCTTTGCAACAATGGTGGTCTGCAAGTGTCGTAAAGTCATTTAATTTCTTTCTCTTATTTTATTATGATTTAATCAGTTTTCGATTCATTTCGTCTTTTGATTTCATGTTTAATGTGCTGGATTTCCGATTGTTTATTGTGAAATTTGCTGTAATTATTGTGAAATCTACGAACTTCTACTATGGATATTTGCTTTGACTGTAATGTGCCAAATGTGGTGATTGTGCTTCTTTATCACCAGAGGAGTTCATGATTTTGTTAAATGTTTTGGGCCTTTAATTCTCTTGGTCAACCTTTTCCCCCCTTTTTTCATGACAGGAGGTGATATGCTCTTCATGTTTGTGTGGCTTCATAGTCGAGCATTTATTAGATTTTCTGCAAGTTCTTTATTTTATTTTCTAACTTATGGATGCTATATGGAAAATATTTCCATTGCCATTATGTTGTGAACCCCAAATTCCTGTGGAATTTTGGTTTAACATGTACTCTATGAGATGAAGAATATAATTTGCTATTGCGAGTTTTGAAAGATTGTTGAGTATATGCTATTGAGAGATAGATGCTGACTAACTTGGACATCCTGCACAGAAATCTAAGATTGTTGAGCATTTATTAGAAATCTAAGATTGTTGAGTATCCTGCACAGAATATAATTTGCTATTGAGAGATAGATGTTGTCTTTAGTGTTGAACACTTGAACATTTCTGATGATCTTGTTGTTTTGGATTATGTTAAGGTCGATCTTGGAGCGATCTCTGGAAATTTAGGTTTTATTTTCAAAAACTTGTGTTAATCTGTTAGCACCTTTAGATTAAGTTAGTTGGTGAAGAATTCGGCTTAAAAACCATGTTTGATTTAAAGAATGTTGATAGAAGTCTGGTCTGATTTTGAAGCTGCTGTAAAATGGTCATGTTTTAAATGGCATGTTCATGGATACATAGCATATTGTCAATACTTTTCAGCTTAACTGTAGAATCTTAATAAATGGAGATAGGGGTGTCTTGGGATGTTAACATGGAATTTTAAGGCATTTACATATGTAATTTAACATTGGACTAACCCGAATGCAAGAGAGGTTTTCTACTATACCGAAAAGGGCTACACATGCACCGACTCACCGAGCCTTGTTAGTGCTAGTTTGGGTTGAAAAATTCTTATCTACGAGTATAAGTTGTTATTTGTCTACTTTCATATCGGATTTGGCCATTGTCGTCTATTAGCTCAAAAGGTAGAGCAATGTGTTATTGCACATGGTGTGGGTTCGAGCCCCACATAGACGAACATATATAAAGTACTAGTTACACTTTGTAGTAACATTAGTTGTTCTATGTGGTAACAATAATTATCGAACAAAGTGATGCTAGCTAAGAATAACACGAGACATAGTACACTGCTCGACTCAATAACAAATTCGCAAAGCGCTTAATACTTCTTGATCACGTTGAAGTGTTTTTCTCAGGTCGCAATTTTAATCCCAGAAATGAAGAGTACACTCACGGAGTACTAATACGATTCCGTTCTGGTTAGCTTTCTCCAATTTTCTGAGAAGTACAATCGACAATAACACATTGACGATACTGTCTTCTATATTGCGGTTGAAGCTCAGTGAGATATTCTTGGGGAGCTCAGAGTACAAACATGTGAGGATATATTCTTAATCTCTGTACTGATTTCTCATTCTCACAGAAATTTTTGAGAACACTTGCAATATTTTAGTCAAGAAAATTTCTTATCGTCTCAAGCTATTGCATTTTCTTAATGAAAATTTTTCTCCTATCAAATTTTTGCAAACAAATGTGAAAAACAGATATGCCGAGTTATGTCCCCTTCCTGACCCTTCAAGATGCCCCAAACTTATGTAACATTGTTTCGTATATATAATAACACTGTTTATTTGATAAAGTAACACTTATGTTACATATATTGATAATAGAAGCTCATGTAGGAATTGCACCTACATCCTTTGTGCAATTGCACAAATGCTCTACCAATTGAGCTAATGAGCTAGTTTAGTAGAAACTGAATATTCCACCAACACACTACAGTTGATGTAATGGCCACAATATAAGTTTATAAGTCACCACTTCACCTGAGTATTCGAGTCATATGTTTCTCATGTTATTCCAAAGAGCATGTAGTGTTATTCCAGTAACTTGTCATGTTATCACATAGAGTAACCGTGTTATTCTATTAACTTGTTACGTTATTCCATAGAGCCAAATAATATTCTGTGACACAAAAGCCAGGTATTATAACACAATATCCTATTATGATAACATAGTTATAGTTACGGATTATAAAGCGCGAAAAACCAATTCTATTGATCTGAAGACAAACTAGTTCCGTCGATGACCGTATAAGGCACATTATATGCATTTAAAATCTGAATAAGGTATGAGATTCACAAAATAAGGTCTGAGATTCACCAAATAAGGAAAAGAGCAAAAAAGGTGATTTTAAGACCAAGTTTCACAAAACAAGCTCTAAGATTCATCGAACAAGATCCGAGATTCACAAAACAAAGTCCGAGATTCACCGAATAAAGAAAAGAGCAAAAAAGGTGATTTTAACCACTTATGATGACCAAGTTTCACAAAACAAGCCCTAAGATTCACTAAATAAAGTATGAGATTCACAAAATAAGGTCTGAGATTCACCAAATAAGGAAAAGAGCAAAAAACGTGATTTTAACCACTTATGATGACCAAGTTTCACAAAACAACCTCTAAGATTCACTGAACAAGGTCTGAGATTCACAAAACAAAGTCTGAGATTCACCTAATAAAGAAAAGAGCAAAATAGGTTATTTTAACCAATTATGATGATCAAGTTTCACAAAACAAGCCTTAAGATTCACTGAATAAGATATGAGATTCACAAAATAAGGTCTGAGATTCACCAAATAAGGAAAAGAGCAAAAAACGTGATTTTAACCACTTATGATGACCAAGTTTCACAAAATAAGCTCTAAGATTCACTGAACAAGGTCTGAGATTCACAAAACAAAGTCTGAGATTCACCTAATAAAGAAAAGAGCAAAATAGGTTATTTTAACAACTTATGATGATCAAGTTTCACAAAAAAAGCCTTAAGATTCACTGAATAAGGTATGAGATTCACATAATAAGGTATGAGATTCACCAAATAAGGAAAAGAGCAAAAAACGTGATTTTAACCACTTATGATGACCAAGTTTCACAAAACAACCTCTAAGATTCACTGAACAAGGTCTGAGATTCACAAAACAAAGTCTGAGATTCACCTAATAAAGAAAAGAGCAAAATAGGTGATTTTAACCAGTTATGATGATCAAGTTTCACAAAACAAGCCTTAAGATTCACTGAATAAGGTATGAGATTCACAAAATAAGGACTAAGATTCACAAAATAAGGCAAAGAACAAAATAGGTGATTCCTAACACCTATAATGACCAAGGTTTAGAAAATTATCTTACATGTTCACAAAACAAGCTATAGGATTCACAACATAAGGACCGAGATTCACAAAATCAGGAGAAGAGCAAAACAGGTTATCTCTTATCACTTATAACAAAATTTAAGAATTTTAGCTTCTAAGTTCACAAATTAAGCTCTAAGATTAACAGAATAAGGTCTGACATTCACAGAATAAGGTCTGAGATTCACAAAACAAAGTCTGAGATTCACCTAATAAAGAAAAGAGCAAAATAGGTAAACATGAAAATTTGATAAATTAAAACCAATCGGATTTACTACTTATGTGAGTGTAATTGGTGATTGTGGGTATTTGCACATCCAGGAGTTTATAGTCCAGAATACTGTCGACAGAAGATAATACAATATCATCAGTATCGTAACTATATTGCATACCAGTTCACCCATTAATGTATCATGCTTCACTTTTCAGAGCATGTACCAAGTTATAGCAAGAAATTTGGAACAATGACCATAAACATAGCAACAGTACAGATTAAAAAAATTACAAGCCGAGCATGGAGGGCCTTCAATCCATGGTTCTCCTTTTTTTTTGCAGCATACCTACCGTTGTAACAGCGGATGTTGCAAGATATGGTTCTGAGATTTTCCAAAAAGAAGCTTCTTCGGGTGCTGAACAAAAACTTATATTCAGTAAGTTCGATCCAGCCGAGCTCGAGAGCTTGTTTGTGCCTGGTACTTTAATCGATGCATTCATCTCTTTGGATCAAGTATGATTATCAACGAGAATGCGAGGCATCCGGTTAGTGGCAGTAAAACTTGTCATCCATTCTCCATGATACCGCACTTGTGGCTTGTGACATCCGTTAATCTGACTGATTACTAGCAGTAATTTATTTTATTTATTTATTAAAGTTCCTGTAAATAAGTTGGATTAAATGAACTGACATCAGGTGAGTTAACAAGTAATACGGGACCGGAGTTTGTGTAGATCATCCCTATAATTAATGTGCGAGTTCTGGATTGCTAAGAATGAAACTAGGGAAAATGTAGTGTCGTATGTTGTTTCTGCTGATCTTGTTATTTGTACAATTATCTGTTGTCAATTACGGAAACGGTCTTTGAATGAATATTTGGTTAACTTGTGTGGGTGCAATTGTGTAACACTGTCAAATGATATTCCTTTCTGTGAACTATTTTTAATTGAAAGTGAGCTTAGATAAACAAGCTATGAGCTTGTCAGTTGCCACAATTACAAAATCAGCCCATCCATGTATAATGCAAATCAGTCCAAGGTAGTAATTTGGTGAGACCGGCCGCCTCGCCATAATGAGGTGCCTCACCGGATCCGGCCTCTATATATATATATATATATATATATATATATATATATATATATATAGACACACACACACACACACACATATGAATAGAGATCTTGATATCGAAATAATAGACAACTGAATATATCTCCTTACCTTCTTTTTATTCAGATTATGCATTGCAAGGTGTCGTGAAATATTTACTTATCCAATTTGTGGCTCAGTTACAAAACTTCTGCTTTATATATTGTTTTTAAAAACTTTTATTCACTTTGGGGTGTTTCGTAAACAGTAGATTGGTGAATTTTCAGCATATTCAAGCCTCTCAACATGTTTGGCTCACGAATTTATTAATTTACGTGTTTGGTAAATGACATATTGAAACAGAAGATTGAGCTTCAATCTACTGTTTTCCAATATGCTACTCCACCCAGCATATTCACATTAGTAGATTGGGAAAACTAAATCTGTCAACCATTTACATATAGATACAACAATCTATTAACCTAAATACGCTAATTACCAAACACTATTATTAAATCTGCTAATTGAAACATATTAGTACCAAGTGCTAGTTGAATTGCTAAATGTAATGTTTAATAAAATTGTATGTACATGTTGGATGACAGAATTTAGATATGTATAAGTAAAAGTAGAATAATGTTGTTGTTATATATATGTACGAGTTAAAATATGTTACAGTTGGATTACATCGTAAACTGTGGGACCATGATGGAATAGTATGTGTAGTGTTCGGTTGAGATAATCATGTTACAATGTGAGTTGGTGTTAATTGATAGAGATTGGATAGAAATAATCAGTGACGAGTTCCAAGTATACCCTGGACTCAGAACGAGTTGTTATTTTGCAGTAACCGTTAACCGAATTCGTAACCTTTGACCTTATTCCTAGTCTTATTCGACCGAGTACGAATGCCTACACGACCGAGTAGACCTTACTCGATCTAGTAGTTGCGTTATTGGATCGAAATCGTTGGATCTGGCAGCAGAAACTCGATCGAGCAACTCCAACTCGATCGAGTTGAGGCCACTCGATAGAGTAACCAAGTCACTCGATCGAGTAAGTCGCTACAGTACCCGTATTATAACGGGATTCATGTACTCTATTTCATTCATTCTCTTCTATTTTTTTTCTTACTCAAACCCTAAATCTCTCTTAAAACCTCTTGTCCCAAAGTTCGTGGGTAAATTGTGATTAAATCGTCTTAAACTCTTCTTGCTAATTCATTCTACTAATTTCCAACTCATTCAGGGTAAGATTGCTACTCTCTTTCTTTGTTTTAAATCAATTAGTAGCATGTAAAAGTGTTAATTTTTCTAAAAATTCGATTTGTAGCCATGTATTTTGGTTTATAGTTGTTGTATTTGGGTAAAATTTGCTTTAATTCATTGTTATTTAAGCTGAAAGTTGTAAAATCAAACCGATTTGTGAGTATGTTTGGGCCGAAAATTCTAGGGTTTGTTCTACAAATTGGATTTTTGTTCATCTTTTGCATACCTAAAGGGGAAAATAGAGTAAGAAATGTTGTTGGTATCATGGTTAGGGTTGATTTTGGTTAATTTCACCCAAAACTTCGTCTTAAAACTTTGTCTTAAAAGTGCCCCAAAACTGAATTTTGCCCCAAATTTTGTGAGGGATTAAGATCCCAATATTCCTAGTAATTGTTAAAACTTGGTATTTTGAAGCTTTGAAACCGTCTTTAGTGAAGTATGAAAGTAAGGTGACTTGGAAAAATTTTCGTTGTCTTAAAAGGTTTACTTTAAATTGTTGCTCCTCTATCCATGAGTGTTCTTTGAAAAGTTCATTTTTGATCAAGTAAGAATCCAATTTGGGTGGCTAAAACATGTTGAAACACATGGCAAGAGCCGCCGCTGTGACTCGTCAAAGCAAGAGATTAAGAGCCTCTGAGCCTGAGGTGGGAGATGGGAGTTAGGGTAGGTCCCACCAGTTTCTGAGTATCCTACTGTAGTCTTTGCTGATTTTATGCAAAGAGATGCCTTTTTTGAGTTGATGAAACGTCGTATGAAACCCACTAGGTGCATCGACACGACCATCCTTGATGACCTGAAGATAGAGGTGGATGTGAGACATATCTTTGAGACCTTGGGTTTGACGGGGTTGTATCATCTTAGAAAGCACTCTTACTCTTTCTTAACGTTGGAGTTTATGAGCTCCTTTGCTTATGATGCAGCAGCAAAGACCGTAGAGTTTTGTCTTATGAACACCAGCTTTCTCCTGACCATGGACCAGTTTGCTTCTCACCTTAGACTTGACCGACCTGAGAAAGGATTTCTAAGAGATATCCCGACTGAGTGTAGGGTTAGCAGCTACATGCCCTGTTTCACTGGTAGGCCTGCTCCTACTTTGAGTAACATGTTGATTAATGATGTTCAACATGTCACTCTGAAGATCTTCCTCCGAGCTTTGACTTGTCTGCTTTATGATAAGACAGATGTGAGTAAGCTAAACTCGCATGAAGTTAGGTTGTTGGTCACCTACCTGCACCCCACCCTAGTGCAGCGAGTCTCCTTTAGTGCCCCGGCCATAGTTTGTGCTAGTTTGCCCTTGATGGCCACCTCTTCGACCCGGTACTTGAGTTGTGGTGCCATTGCCACCCGTTTAGCCGAGAGATTGACTAGCTTTGAGGCCACTCCGGCTCTCAAACCTATGATCCCAGTTGTGCCCACCATGGATAGAGCTTATTTCATCGACCAGAAATGGTTGAGGACTTTGGAGGGTGGTGGATTACCTTGGAGGGTGTGGGGTATAAGTTGGATGAAAGTGCCTCACCCGGAGCAGCTTCATGTGGCTGAACCTTTGACTGCGGTGGTGGTTACATCGGACTCGGATGACGATGAGGCTGCCCCTGCCCGACAGTACTACCTGATAGATGAGGGTATTTTAGAGGTGATGCCGGAACCGACCAAGGGAGACTAGGCTAGACCTAAGAACCAGGTACCTAGGGCGGGGAAAGGTCCCAGACGGGTGAGAGAGAGGGTTGGTGAGACTCAACCAGTGCAGCCCATGCCTCCACAAAGCACCAGTATCCCAGCCCACCGTTCCTCCTTTAGCCCCAAGATGCAGGTGAGTGAGCTCACAGAGAGGGTGTCGAACACCTTGGTGCTCCATAACCTTCAAGAGATGGCATACATGCAGGGCATTGAGACCAACCTAGCCCAACCAGTTTGGTGGCAAGGTGTCGGGAATGATAGTGGAGTTTTTCCATCTTATGGAGTGGATCCGGCCACGTGGAGAGTCCCGGAGAGCTATCCTTATGGGTGTCTGGCGCCATGGAGATCAGGAGGTGACTCAGATACAGGGGCTACCATAAGAGGAGGCACATCTAGAGCCGACACATTTGGTGGAGGAGGAGGAGATGAGGAGATGCTAGAGGATCGAGGTAGTGACCTCGAGTGATTGCTTCTTGTTGTTGTCTCGTAGACTTGTGATATTTGTTTTTTTTCGTTTCTTCATACATTGGATTTATTTTCGGATTGTAACTGGCCATAAGGCCGTATTTACGTCGGATTGTTTGGACTCGTAGTGCATGTGAATGATGTTGGGGTGAAACCCAGGAGTTTGGCTATGATTTCTTCACTCTTGGTTGGCGTTGGAGGGTGACCTGACCAGTGGATACTCGATCGAGTGCCTTCTACTCGATCAAGTACCTGCTGGGTGTGACCTAGGCAGTGTACTGACCTCTCGGTACTCGATCGAGTAGCCTATAACGGGCTCGATCGAGTGCCTTCAACTCGATCGAGTACCCCCCTGATTATCATATACCCCGTTCTTTTGGACTTGTGAGAGGAATTGGGTCCTCATATCTTGTGCCGTGTTTAGTAATCATGCTTCTATATTTTATTACATTACATGTGTTATCAAGGGGGTTATGTTAATGTCGTGAGATGCCATGTTTCTCGTTAATTGCTAGTATTTCTAAACGGTGGTTAAGTTATACCGTCATAAATGATAATTTTGAACTCGATATATGTTGCGTTGTCATGTTACAAAACAAGTATGCAAATTTTCACGCCATTTGGTTGATGCCGCTGCGTTTCATGAACTCGTTTTTCGTTTGTTTTCCCGAAGTATATGCACAAGTATACATATTATCTAAGTAATGTCAATGAGGTACTATGATAGTTGTTGGTCTCAACGTATGTTAAAATTGTTTCGTAATGTCAAGATTGTGTAGAGTTATGATTTCGTGTAATATTTGTAACTCGTCTTGAAGGTGAACTTCGTGGACGAAGTTCCTTTTAAGAGGGGAAGAGTAATGTCGCATGAGGAAAAAATGACAAATTATGACAAAAATATCCTATTTTGAGTAGATTGTTTGTAAAGTTCACCATATTGTTGTACTCCATTTTGTGTTGCTTAACCATTTGGTTTGCGTAAAGTTTAAACTTTGAACTTTTGGGTGAAGGTAATGCTCGTAGTTGCGATGTTAAGTGGAATTTGTTAAGTAATTTGAATTGTTACATTGCTGAGTAATATAAATGTTGTAGAAATGATTTAAAGGAATGTTAATCTATTATTGTGTAAGTGACGGATATTTTACTATACTTTGGTGATTAGTAATTAATTTTTGTTGGTGATTAATTGTTCGATGAGTAAATGGAATAGTTGTGCTAGATGAGTATGATACGTATGGTGTACAAAGTGGTGCAGTGTTAAAATTCGGATAGTAAGGTAGAGGTAATAGTTGTGATAGTATGTCCTTTCGTGTGTGGTACGTGGTTGATGATTCGGTAGGAAGTTGTATCTGATGATCATGTTTGCAGAGGTAGATGATGATGATGAGTAGTAGGCGTAAACAGATGGGTGGTATAAGGGAATGGTTGTGTTTATTCTTGTCGGGATGGGTTGTCGTCAAGTTACCTTAGTTCTTTGTACACCTTGAGTTTTGGGGGGATAACGAGTTGAACTTCGGGGACGAAGGTCTTTTTAAGGGGGGAAGACTGTAATACCCGTCTTGTTAGAGACCCGTTGACCGTCGTTGACTGACCTTAAACACTTATCTAGACCTTTGGAAGCGTTACGAGTTAACCTTGTGACATAGTAACCCTTTGAGTTTAGGAAGCTCGATCTAGAGGAGGCTACTCGATCGAGTAGCTCAGTGACTCGATCGAGTAGAGGCCACTCGATCGAGTAACTGGAGTTCAGCGGTAAAACGTAAATCGTGGAATCGTGAAATCAAAATCATTTCTTTTCTTTTCTCTTAAACCTAACTGCCGTCACATCTCTATCCTTCACCCATATTCATCATTTTTGGAGGCCTTGTGAGTTGAGACACCGTGGGGATGGGAAGCATGAGTCGGGTAGCGGTCTTGTCGCCGGAATGCTATGTATAGGTATGACATCATCATCATCACTATCGTCTTTTTTAGTTCTGATTATGGTTATGGTAGTAGTAATAGAATTGTCGTGCTGTTTGTGATAGGTGGTTATGGTGGTGCTTGTCGTCTTATAGTCGTATGCGGTATTGCTGCGGATTGCTAAAGGTAGGTTTTCCTACTCAGTAATGTTGGTTGTTTAGTATGTTGTTGTAGTGTCTGTTTGGTTTGGTATTGTGATTGGTAGTGTGGTTTTGTTATAGTTGGTGGTTGTATGTTGTCTCTGGTTCGCGAGGTGCGTCTTCGACTGAGTGGAGTCACTTGCGGGAGTGGCTTCACGCCCTTGATTCGCCCTTATGGTTCCCGTCTTAAGGGGAATGTGTACATTAAGGAACATGGGTTTAGGCTCGGTATTGATGAGCGGGGCTTAGGTGGGGATGGCTGCGGTCCCCCACTGGCGGTGAGGATTACTGGTTGCGGCCGTAATCTGGCAGGACTGAACCTTTGGGCAGTCAGAAGAGTATTGTACGTTGATTGGAGGAGGTGTTGGGTGTATGTTTGTTTTATTTGGTATTGTGTGTTCCTTTTGTTACTGACCTTGTGTGGTGTTGTTTGTGTTTTCTTTTTGTGTTGTGCCTGCCGTGATCCATTATGGTGACCAGCCGGTCTTAACAAGTTGGTTTATGGAGCTTAGCTGGGTGCGTTAGAGGGACGATTCTACCACGAGTCATGGCTGAGATAGTTTCACGTAGTTGATAGATGTCACAATTATATCCTTTATTTTGTCGAGTAACTTGTAATAAATGTAATTGTACTTTTATTGACGTTTGATATTTACTATCCCTCGGGTAACCAAGGTTGTAACGCCCTTATCTGCTGGGAATGTCTTGTTAAGGCTCCTTGGTAGATGGGGGTGTTACAGGCATGCCTCTAGGATATATTTAGTCACCCACTACGGTTTACACCGACTGTAAAGACCATCAGCACATTCCTTAAACAGGTAAGGATTATCCCAGAAGTACTGCTTCACGTCATGAAGGAACCTCTTTCTCCGCTGATATAAAAAGTCAGGAGGTAATAAATTACCTACAATAAAATTAGCATAATAAGCATACCAAGGAGTTTCAGCAATAGAAATAGCCATCAAAATATCATCAGGGAAATAGTCATCAATAGGTAAAGAATCTCCCCCCTTTTGCAATGGTAGACGCGATAAATGATCACCTACCAAATTCTCAGCGCCTTTCTTGTCCTTAATCTCCAAATCAAACTCCTGAAAAAGGAGTATCCATCACAATAATCTTGGCTTGTCTCTTTCTTAGAAAATAGGTACCTCAACACTGCATGGTCAGAAAATACAGTAACTTTCGAACCTAATAAATAAGACCTAAATTTCTCCAGGGTGTATACCACAACTAATAGTTCCTTCTCTGTAGTTGCATATTTCATTTGAGCCTCATCCAGAGTTCAGCTCGCATAGTAAATAACACTCAAAGTTTTGTGTTTCCGCTGGCCTAACATCGCGCCAACTGCATAATCACTGCATCACACATGATCTCAAAAAGTAGCTCCCAGTATGGAGGCTGAATGATCGGTGTTGTAATCAAGGCCTGCTTCAACCTGTTAAAAGCAGTAAGACAATCATCGGTAAAATTAAATGGGGCATCCTTAAGCAACAATTGTGTAAGTGGTTTAGCAATTTTAGAAAAGTCTTTAATAAACCGGCGATAAAAGCCAGCGTGACCAAGGAAACTCCTAAATCCTTTAACATTAACAGGAGGAGGCAATTGCTCAATCACTTGTACCTTTACTTTATCAACCTGGATACCCTTATCGGATACTAAGTGCCCAAGGACAATGCCCTCGTTAACCATGAAATGGCACTTCTCCCAATTCAGAACTAAATTAACCTCGATACACCGCTGCAAAACTTTCTCGAGGTTAGTCAAACAATCATCAAAATCATTACCATATACGCTGAACTCATCTATAAATACCTCCATAATTGACTCTATATACTCAGAAAATATCCCCATCATGCACCTCTGAAAGGTAGCTGGGGCATTACACAATCCAAATGGCATTTTACGATAAGCAAATACACCATGCGGGCAAGTAAAAGTAGTCTTTTCCTGATCGTCAGGATGGATTGGGATTTAAAAGAAACCTGAATATCCATCTAAATAGCAGAAAAATTTATGTGAGGCAAATGTCTTTACCATCTGATCAATAAAAGGAAGGGGGAAGTGATATTTCTTTGTGGCGGCACTTAACTGTCTATAATCAATGGACATCCGCCAACCCGTTACTACTCTACTTGGTATTAATTCATTTTTCTCATTTTTCACCATTGTAGTCCCTCCTTTCTTTGGGACTACCTGAACCGGACTTACCCATTTGTAGTTTCCAATGGTGTAGATAATACATGCATCAAGTAACTTCATCACTCCTTCCATAACAACATCCTGCATCTTCGGATTCAACTTTCGCTGACCCTGCTGGCAAGGCTTATGTCCTTCCTTTAGCTCAATTATGTGCATACAAATGTCAGGACTGATGCCCTTAAGGCCAGCTAAAATGTATCCTAAAGCTTTCCTGTTTTTCTCAGCAGCACAAGAGGTTTCCATTATAGCATTTACCGTCTCACCTTTCTCAATAATGAACTCCTTACCTTTTAAAGCAGCTTTCATCTTCTTGTAATCAACCTGTACATCATTTTTAAAATCATCAAGAGCTATCAAAACTTCTAACGGATCCTCAAGAAGGGATCTCGTCCAATAATCAAACATAGATTCATCTACAATGTCTATAGCATAACATTTATCCTCTATCATAAGCTTAGCCAGCGTGCTAGCCAGATTAAATGTCACCTTATCATCCCCTACCTCGAGAGTCAAACGTCCCTGTTTGACATCGATAATAGCCCCTACTTTATGCAAAAATGGTCTACCCAAGATTATAGGAATCTGAGTATCTTCAGCCATATCTAACACAATGAAATCAACAGGTATGAAAAATTTACCTATTTTAACAGGGAGATCCTCTAATACACCTAGAGGACGCTTAACCGTCCGGTCAGCCATCTGTAGGATCACGTTGGTAACTTTAAGATGCCCCATATTCAGTTTCTCGCAAAGCGAATAGGGCATGACACTAACACTGGCACCCAAATCACATAAAGCTTTAACTATTACATGAGTGCCTATGGTACAGGGAATGGAAAAACTACCCGGATCCTTCAATTTGGGTGGAGACTTGCTTTGTAGGAGTGCACTACACTCTTCTGTAAAAGAAATGGTCTCTACTTCGTTAAACTCCTCTTACGAGTCAGAATATCTTTTATAAATTTAGCGTAGATTGGTACCTGGGTAATTAGTTCGGTAAAAGGTACGATTACACGAAGATTTTTGACGACCTCCAAGAATTTACCGAATTTTGCTCGACCTTTGTATTCTTCAGCGTCCCGAGAGAAAAGGAACCTTGATAACAATTGGCGGGTCGTGACTTTACTCTTCCCTTTATCAAGATTAGACACCTTATCGTATTAAGAGACGCCCCATCATTAACGGGTAATGGATCGCGGCTCATCGATCGCAAAAGTCGATCGACTATCCAAACCGATCGATCGACTAATCGCTCGATCGATCGACTATTCAAATTTTGATCGATCGACTATTCTCAATTTCCTTGGTATTTACCTCAAGCAAATTTAGTCGATCGACTAATATTTTCGATCGATCGACTTTTTCAAGCGTTACACAACCGTCGTGAACTTTCCTTTCGCATCCACATCTAATTCCTCAATTATGACGTCTTCATTGACTGGGCATCTCGGTCCATCGTATGTAAGATCACTTCTTATTTGTATCACATTAGCGGTGTCATGTGGCTTTTCAGGTTGAGATGGCAACATACCCGGTTGTCTACTTGAAGTGGATAATTGGGCAATATGATTGTCCAACATCTTGTTATGTGCCATTAATTGAGTAATTAGGGCCTCTTGCTTCTGCTGGCCGCTATCTATTCTTTGTAGCATGACGTTAATTTCGGACATGTCATTATTTTGAGTTTGTTGAGGAGATTGCATCCGTTAACCCGCTTGATTATGCCTCGATAACTACCTTGTGGTTGATTTCCACGATTTTGAGTGATAATATATGACGAATTTTGACCTTGCGGTGGCGGTGGAGTAGGATTTAGAACATTCGGGCTTCGGAAGAGAAATTTGGATGCTCCCTAGTCCTTTCATTATAAAAGTTAGAGTACGGTGTATCTTGCTTAAAAGATTGAAAAGCATGGACCTGCTCTATCGTAATCATACATTCAGTTGGACTATGCCCCACAATACCACATCGTTCACAAGGTGTTTCCTTGTGTACCCTGGCATGAACCGTCTGCCGGTTTCCCAAATATTGGGATGTCTTCCATTTGGCAAGTGGAGCAGTCAATGCCTCTAACTTAGCTTTAATAGCTCTATCTGAACTACCCCCTCTTGTAATACCTCTGGAGTTACCATACTCAGCAGTGTGAGTAGCTATCTCATTGATTAATTTCCAAGCATTGGCATTAGCCTTGTTGTTCTGAAACCTCCCATTTGCAGAAGAGTCAAGCAAGGCTCTATGATCATCGTAAAGCCCATTATAAAACTGATTGCATAAAAACCAGATCTGGAAACCATAATGAGGAACGGAGCGGACTAGTCTCTTGAAGCGAACCCATGCCTCATTAAGGTCTTCAGTAGGGCTTTGATTAAGACTCGTCAACGGCGCCAAAATTTGACAGGCTAAATCGCACACCTATCAAAGATAAACCAACTGGTCTAAAATAATGTAGTAGAGGAAGTCGGGATCATATCCACAGGGAGACAATTGTGTTCTATTTGCACACAAAATTCGGGGGTTGATTAGTTTATCTATTAACTAAAATAGCAAGCAAGAGAAATTAAATTAAGGAAAAGGATTATAAGAGAAAAGGCTAGGATTTCGGGTCACCGCGGTGAAGAACAATTAAGGTAAGGTAAACGGTCAACATAAATACGAGCTGAGGGGTAATGAAAAGGTCCTTTCGGCCCGCTATTCGCCATAGACTGCCAATCTAGCTTTTACTCTAATTAGGATCGTCTATTGTTTGTAGCAGGTTTAACTTCTTCCAATCTCTTGATCTAGGTCGAAGTTTCCCGGATTAAATAATCAATTACATCGACTTAACCAACTAAATGATATTAGATGCTACAATTAACAACACATATATATATATATATATATATATTAATGTCAGACCTAATCACCTAATTAAGACTGTCTTATAACCATGCCTTCCCTAATCCTAACAAGGGAAATTTAGCTACGCATAATTGAAATGAATAACTCAACAATAATAATAATAATAATAATAATAATAAAGTTTGAATTAAACATAATGACGAGATATAAACAATGATCTAGCATAAAACTTGCAACTAGTAAAGAACAATAATGAGAATAAACAATAAGAATTAACAACTTGAAGAACGCGGATTAATTAATTACCGAAATAAGGAAGAAAGATTATAAGTCTCTGATCCGGAATTCTCGAGTAAAAGTAACGTGCAACCGTTTTTTAGCAAAAGTAAATATGACCTAATAAAGTTCCGAGTCCCCCTTAAATAGTAGTAAGGGAAAATTATTAAACAAGTAACTAATGGGCCGAAATAAAACTGAACAAACACGGCCTGTTCTGAAAACCAGTCGATCGGCTAAAATAGCTTCATCAAATATTCACTTTAGTCGATCGACTGAAACAACTGGTCGATCGACTAAAGTCACAGCATAATGACGATTCTTCTCTTCAAAAGTGCTTCCTCACGCATCGCGAGGCGATAATTTCCGAGCTTCAACTCTTCCAATATCCAAAATGAAACATGGGGAACATGTTTTGGCTTGTTTAACTCATCTTGGGTCCAAACCTGCATAAAACGCAAAGTAACCCAAAGCAAACCATTCATGGGAGGATAGTAGCTATTAGCTACGATTTATGCATAGAAATGTGTATTAAAATAGCAGTAAAAGTACGTAAATAGAGCATGCATCATTATTTCGTCTATTTTTCTGTAATCTTATTAGTTTCCTAATTCTTCTAATTAGGGTAAATATTTTGCTTTGTATCCTTTGTATTTATACATGTTAGTCTTAACAATATTGCTTAAGCTTTTCCATACATCGTCTTGTTCCTCTACATGGTATCAAGAGACCTTTGACCTTAAAAAAAAAAAACTCGACATTCCCATGTCGATTCCTCACATAATTCCTAATAGTGCTGAACCGAGCATACCCCTCATCATTCTTAATGTTCATTCCGCCGATAAATTCGATGGATCGAACTATCAACAATGGAAACTCCAAATTACCTCTCTTTTAATCGGTTACGATCTCTATGGTTATGTTGACGGGTCATTACCATGTCCTGCCGCCACCATCAAGTAGAAAGATAAAGAAACATCAAAGCCGAACCCTGCCTATTCCACTTGGCATCGACAAGATAAACTGCTCTTCGGCGCCCTAGCCGATACTCTCGACAAATCTGTTTCCTCTCTCCTCACCTGCCCCACCACCTCTAAAGCCCTATGGGACACCCTATCCAGCACCTATACCCTTCCATCCCGAGGCCGCATTAAACAACTCAAGTTCAAACTGAAACATATATAACCAAAGGCTCTTATTCTATTGTCGAATACATGAACTCCATTAAAACTATCAATGACGAACTCGCATAGCTTAGCCACCCTTACTCAGTCGAGGACATCACTGGCTGAATTATCGAAGGCCTTGATGATCCTTGCTACTAACCTATCATTGATGTCGTTAACACTCGTGACACCTCCATCTTCTTTGTCGGATTCCACGAAAAACTAATTAGCAAAGAACTTACCCTCCGTATACAAGACTAAGTCTCCCCACCATCTTCCCGCCACTTGTCTATGCCATAACCTCTACTGCCCGTCCCTACTACAAGCCCAAATACACACCACCTCCCCCCTCCCTGTATTTTGTTGACCCACAAAACAACCAAAACCCGAAGAATCCGTACCGTGGTCTTTGTCACTGGTGCAATGTCCAAGGCCATACCTTTGGCTTTTGTCCCGTGTTTAAGAGTCTGTATCCCACCATCACTGTGCCTCGTCACACCAAACCCATCCCCAATCCCAAAGTCAAACAAATGTCCTCCTCACGCCATTTGCTACTGCTCCTTCGCGCCCTTGGTTGCTCGACACTGGTGCCTCTCATCATGTCGCCAGTGACCTATCTCACCTCTCTCTGCATTACACCTATGACGGGACTGATGAGATTGTAATTGGTGATGGCTCCTCGCTCCCAATTACTTACACTAGTTCCGCTCTTTTTCCCTCTTCCTCTCGTTCTTTTTCGATTTCTAATGTCCTCTGTGATCCCTCAATTAACAAAAATATAATTCCTGTTGCCCGATTTTGTTCTAAAACTAACACTCGTATCATTTTCTCATGTTCTTTCTTTCTTGTGAAGGATGCTCAGACGGGGACACTCCTCCATTAGTGAACTGCTAGAGATGGCGTTTACTATTAGTCCACATCATCCTCACCTCTTGCTCTCACGGTCTCTCCCAAAGCCATTGATTACATCATCTCTGCTTGAGTTTATTTTTAGTGACGTATGGACATCTCCGCTTTACTCATTTGATAACTTCAAATATTACATTTTTTCATCGATCACTTCACTAAATTTATCTGGCTTTATCCGATAAAACGGAAATCTGACTCTTATTCCATTTTGTCTAAGATTCATCTTCTTGTGGAAAACAGTTCTCAAAACCAATTAAAACCTTGTACTCTAACAATGGTGGAGAGTTTGAAAAACTCGCATCATACCTCTCCTCTCATGGTATTTCTCACCTCACCTCCCCACCTTACACTCCCGAGCACAATGGCTACGCCGAGCGTCGCCATTGAACCATCGTTGACACCGGCTTAGCTCTTCTTTCTCACTCCTCTATGTCCCCTGAATACTGGACTTACGCCTTTTCCACGGCGGCATATCTCATTAACTGTATCCCGACTTCGACACTCAATAACTCTACCCTCTATACGACTCTCTTAGTTCACCCTCCCAAATATCACAACCTACATAACTTCGGGTGCCTATGTTACCCGTGTTATTCCCCTACTCTCACCATAAAATTGATACACGATCACTTCCATGTGTTTTTGTTGGATACTCTCCAACTCAACACTCCTCTCTGTCTTGACTCTAAGACAAACCGAGTCTACTCCTCTTGTTATTATATTCGCTTCGTCGAGTCCGTCTACCCTGTTTCACACCTCATCCCCTCCTCCACCCAACCATACCGCGGACCAATGGATTACCTTCTCCATTCCCATCCTTACCTCCCCACCACATGCCCTTCCCTCTCCCCTGCCCAATCCCTGAACTCTTCCCTGCTCCAGTCCCCAGTGTCATCTCCCCCGGTTACTCGTCCACCATCCTCCCCACCCGTGTCTTTTGTTCCACCTCCCCCGCCACCGCCTCCTCCTCCTCCACCCCACAAACATGAAACTCGCGTCTCCCATAATATTTTTAAACCCATCAATCGTATGAATCTTTCTGCCGAACTTCATCAGCCCGAACCCAATTCCGTTAAAACTGCCCTCAAAACTCCCGTATGGCACGCTGCTATGCGAACTCAGTTTGAGGCTCTCCTATCCAAACACACTTGGGACGTAGTCCCCTACTCTCCCACTTAGAACTTTTTTGGTTGCAAATGGGTGTTTTGTATTAAGTACAAACCCGATGGCACGATTGATAAAAACAAAGCCCGCCTTGTAGCTAAGGAGTTTCACCAACGCCCTGGCCTTGGTTATACTGAAACCTTCAGCCCTGTTGTGAAACCGGCCACGGTCCGAACTTTGCTATATCTTGCCGTTATGAATAGTTGGGTACTTCGTCAACTTGATTTGAATAGTGCCTTTCTCCAAGGATCGCTTACTGAAACTGTTTTTATGGCCCAACCTTCGGGGTTTGTTGACTCGGCCAATCCCTCTCATGTTTATCGCCTTCATATGGCCAGCTATGGTCTTAAGCAAGCTCCAATGGCTTGATACAATGAAGTCCGTACTTATGTCCTCTAGATTCGGTTTACTAACTCGGTCTCGGACACCTCTTTATTCATCTATCATACTTATTACCGCATATTTGTTATTGTTTATGTGGAAGATATTATTATTAGAGGTCCAAATGCTTCGTCTGTTGCTGCTTTCATTGATTCTCTCGCCTCTCGCTTCTTCTTCAAGGACCTCGGCAACTTGTTCTACTTTCTTGGTGTTGATGTACACCATTATGCCCCTGGTCTGTTTCTCAGTCAACAAAAATATGTTGCTGACCTGCTTGAACGTGCCTCCATGTCCAATTCCAAGCCCGCTTCAACACCTCTAGTTCCCTCGACACGGCTCTCTGCTCATGAAAGTGAGCCCCTCATTGATCTCACATCTCATCGCACGTTAGTAGGTGGGCTGCAATATCTGTCATTAACGTGCCCTGACTTGGTGTACGGTGTCAGTCGTTTTTCTCAGTTTATGCATTCCCTAACTACAGCCCACTGGTCTGCATTAAAGCTTCTCCTTCGCTACTTGTCTGGTACTACTACGACGGGGTTATGGCTCCGTAAGTGTTCTCCGCTTTTACTTCATGTCTATTTTGATCGAAATTTGGCGATCAAGATAATTATCTCTCCACTAGTGCTTATGTTGTCTATCTTGGTTGTAATCCCGTTTCTTGGAGCTCCAAGAAGCAACAGACTATTGTTCGTTCTTCTGATGAGGCCGAGTACCGTTCCATTGCTAACACAAAGGCTGAGTTGTCTTGGATCTAAACCCTGTTTCGTGAGCTCCACATTATTCTTAGTTCATAGCCCACGATCTTTTGTGACAATGTTGGAGCTGCTCACTTGAGTGCAAATCCGGTCTTCCATTCGAGAATGAAGCACCTTGCTCTTGAATTTCATTTCATTAGTGACTACTATGAAAAATGAAGATCAATTAGCGATCGTTAACCAAGCCTTTGTCCGTCCACGTCGCAAATGCTACTCTCAAGATCGGTCTTTTTCCGGACGTCCGTCTGGGAGCATGTTAAGATATCATAAATATCTTGTATTGTAATTATCTTATGTAATCTTTATTGTTATTCCGTCCATCTTTTGTAATCTTATTAGTTTCCTAATTATTCTAATTAGGGTAAATAGTTTGCTTTTGTATCCTTTGTATTTATACCTATTAGTCATAATAATATTGCTTAAGCTTTTCCATACATCGTCTTCTTCCTTTACATCGTCAAGACCAACTAATTCCAAGGGCTTTAGCTAACACTCTCCTTGAAACCGTCTCCCTACTCATCCTTGGTGTTACCACATCCCATGAAGCATAACAACTCTGATGCGTGTATTTTATATAAGGTTTTTACCCTATATTTACACGCATTTCTGTGTTATTTATGTAGCATCTAGCTACAAATGCCCCCGAATAGTCTACTTTGGTCTGTCTTGTATTATTTGCAGGTATGAACTGGAAAGGAGCATAATCGAGTCTGAACCTGTCCCGTTTGCAGACATTTTGAAGATAGAAGAATCGGAGCCCGGAATTTTTCACCTAAGGATGCGTGAAGTGGTTTCGGAAGATGTTTTGAGTTCATCCACGCTGATACAGTGCTACTATGCTCGATCGATTAAGTTGGCTGTTAAATCTGGTCGATCGAGTAGCCTTCGTTGCTGAGAACTCTTGATCGAGTGCTTTATTTAGCTCGATCAAGAAGGGTATTTGCCGTGTTCCTTGATCGAGTATTTGCTTTACTCGATCGAGATGTTTGACCCTTATTGTTCTCGATCGAGTGGTTTGTTTCTACTCGATCGAGTGGTTTTGATGATCACGCAATCTTTTAGATTTACCTTTCGAATATTTTATTTGTATCTTAGAATAAATAAGGATAGGAGAGAACGACGGCGAATCATCTCTTCTCTTGGCACTTTACTTCTTAGACCTAAAATCTATATTTCTTGGAATTCCTTTGTATTCGGTATTTTCGATCTTTAATTTGTTTTTTTAATTATTGCAATTATTCTTGTTCCTATCCTCTCTTTGTTCTATTTTATTTCACTCTTGTTTGCTTTAGTAATTTATTATGATGTTCAAGTTATTTATCTCGTTTGTTATCATCGATTTCTCAACTTTCATTATGCATAGCTAATTTTCTTATGCTAGGACATAAGGGGAGCCATGGTAATTAGGGAGATTAGGATTAGGTGATTAGGCTTGGCTAGAATTAGGTTTGTGTTGTTAATCATTGTATTTATTAGCGATTAGCTGCTTGAGTCGACGCATTTAGCTAGTTGATTTGATACGCCTTGACCTAGATTAGAAGATTGGAAGGGGTGAGATCTGTAGTGAATATTAGGACATTCTAATGAGGGCGGAAGCTAAGTTAGTAATGTTTTAGGGCGAATAGCGGACCGGAAGGACCTTTTTACTACCCTGCAGACCGAGTTCAAGCTGACCTTTGACCCTAGATTGTATCCCTAGAAAACCGTGGTGAACCGACTGTCCTAGCTATTTCTCTCTTTCTGGTAATTTCATTAGATTTATTGTTTGTCCCTTTATTGTTTCTCTTCTTTATCTCCGTAGTTTAAAATCAAACAATCAACCCCAATAAAACGATTACTTAGGAGACTTAGTTTAGCATACATTATTCCCATCTCTCTATGGATTCGATACCTGACTGCCTCTACTAGATTTTATAGAGACCGGTTGGTTTTATTTTTGATAGGCGACAGCCGTGTCAAACTCCTTGTTCAAACCTTCACCAATCCATTTGGGGAAGACATCCTCCATGTTAAAAATCGTGTTAATAACTTATCGCCCTTGGTGATAATCAGGGGCGAAACAAGGATTCTATATATGGGGTAGCGAAATTTTTATAACATTTCTTATGTTAAAGAAACACAGATGAACATAACTTTTTTTGGTTGTAATAATAGTTTTTTTATCGATTTGAAAAGAAGAATTGTTTCGCGCTTATTGTTATTAAATTGTTTATTGCGTGTGAGTCATAACTCCTAGGGAGTAGTAGTTTAACATTCCTAGTTACCGTTTATATACGTTAACAACTCGTATATCATTAAGTTATACTAATAAAAGCGCCACAACTTGTAATTTATAACAAAAAACATATGCATCCTTCGCGTTAATTATTTGTTTACTAAGGATTAAAATATCACTCACGAAGAATAAAATAGGTAAATAAATGATTGAAAAGATAACACGTAAGAATTTGTAAAATACACTACTAAGAAAGCGGGAAACCGAGCGGATAAAATCCGTCGATGAATTTAACGGGGCTACGGGAGGGAGTGACACCGGCAATGGGGGCATAGGCGACGGTGGAAAGAGAGGCGGCGGCGTGGGCTGTCGGAGGGAGAAATAAAGGAAGAAAATAAAAGGGGAAAAGGAAAAGGAAAAGACGAAAAGGAGAAGAGGGAGTGACGGTGGCAGCAATAGGTGGTGGCGCAGCTAGTGGAGGACTTTGGTGGTGGTGGTGGTGGTGGTGGTGAAGGCGGATTTAGGTTAGGGTTTGTAAAACTAATTGATTTGGGGGGGAAAATGAGTATTGAGGTGCGGGGTTTTCGCGTGTTGTGTTTATGCCTAGAAAAATCCTCACGGAAATTCCGTTAGAACTCTTAGAAAACACGGATTCCTAACGGAATTTCCGTTAGGAGTTTACACTCAATAATTGCCACAATGGCATCACTATGTGGGCCAAGGAATTACAATGTACTGACGAAAATCCGTCAGAATTTCTAACTAGTGACAGAAATGCCGTCAAAAATCGGTCACCCATTATGGCGCCAAAGCCATCATTCAACGCGCCATTTATACCCGATGGGTTGTGACAAGTATTCCGTCAGGAACCCATTCTAGACGGAATTTCCGCCAGAATACCGTCAGTTTCCCGTATTATCTGACGGCTCTCTTTTTCGGTCAGATTTCCCGTCATTATTGCGAGTTATCTTAGTAGTGATAGTGTAGTCATATACAATAAAGGTAGTACCAAATATTTAGTAGTTACCTTTTCATTTTTCATAATGTTAAATTATTGAATGAGTTGGTAATAAAACAAAAACTCAATTTTAAAGAAATCATTGAATACAAATGCCTCCTTAATTCTCCAATACGCTTATCCGCCTCATAATGTGACGAAAAATAAAAAAATGCTCGTTATGAGGCCTGAACACATCTTGTCTAAGAGAGAGAGAGGGCCAAAAGCCCACAACTTTGCCAATTCAGCAACAACTTGAATTGCTAATTTTATGGTCGTATTGGTACTTATATTTACATTACAACCACCAGTATTCGGGTATCAGACCTTCAACTATTTAATTTATTTTTCCGAGCTTTGGGTAGCGGCCGCTACCCCTTGCTACTCCCTGAATTCGCCGCTGGTGATAATTTATATGCAATCCATAAAATTGTGTACGAACCAACTTTCCTACCATGGCAAAGACATGAATGCTGAAGACATCACATTATAGATCATCAACGGCCTAGAACCCTAGACAATGAAATCTACATACATGTAATTAATGTCGTAAGAGCTATAGACATTCCCATCTCATTTGAAGCAATTCATGAAAAACTGATTCAATACGAACTGACTATCAAAACCAAATCCCCAAACACAACCTTCACCCTATATGCCCTCAGTACCACTCCCTGCAACAATGCCACCTGCCTAACCTATCACCCAAACAACAATAATCGCTCCTTAACTAGTACACCATACCAACCAAACCCTTCAAAGGCAAGTATCACTACTACCAAGAGGTTAGTTGTCACTGGCCATTAACCTATCTTCCAACAACGCTACCCACATGTTGTTTTTGCACCCCTTCATTCAACCACCAACCGGTTTTCTAAACCTCATGCCCATATATTCCCACAGTTACTGATCCTGGCCCCAACCTTGGTGATCGACAGTGGAGCCTCCATCATGTCACAAGTGATTTCAACACCCAACACCATCTTTCTTCACACCTCCTATAAAGGTCCCGATGACTACGTCATCGATGATGGCACATCGCTTCCAATCTCACATCTTGGTTCTTTGTCCATACCAACTTGTAACGCTCCTCTTATTTTTAATAATGTTCTAGATGTTTCGTTTGTTTTCATGCAATTTGTCAAGATAATCATGCATGCTTTTGCACTATATATCCTCACCTATGTTGTTTTGTTTCAAAGAAATCTCAACAGTGGCTACTCTTCTTCAAGGCCAATGTAATACCACGATTTCCCGAGTCTAGTTTACTCATGAGAATAGGGCTAAGGTTTCTTGTCCAGAACACTCTCGAGTACCGGTCTGACGGGATTAATTTCCGCGGTTTTGATTAAGTTGATTAGAGATTATAAATTACGTTTTAACAGTTTAAAAATCACTTTTACAAAACCTAATGACGTTCATCATCTCTCTAATCACCCTAATCACTCACAAGACTATTTGATCGATCGTGAGTCTAGTTCCATCTTTTGTCCCAATTTCTTTGGTAAGTTTCTTGTATATTGTTAATCTTTAGTATGTTGTCTTGAGGGTTTTGTCCTAATTGTCAGTTTGGGAAAAAGGGGTTTTTGGTATGATTGTGATTATTGCTAGGTGAAAGATTCGTGAGCGAACAATTCTAGCTTCCGTTGTGTGCTTGTGATTGATTAGTAATAAGGTAAGGTTTCCTGCTTTCGTTACTGTTTAATTGATTTAAGACGGTGTTGATTTTTTGTACTGGCATGATTAGTATTGTTATTGAAATTGTCATTCTTAGATATTGGCTTGGTTGTTTGTTTGTCTACGGTTCTCGAGGTGCGTCCTCGGCTGAGTGAAATCATCTTCAGGGAATGACTTCTCGCCCTTGATTCGTCCCTTGTGGTTCCCGTCACAAGGAGGATGTGCACATTAATGGACATGGGTTATTGCTCGTTGCGATGAGCGGGGCTTAGGTGGGCAAGGTTGCGGTCCCAGTTGGCGGTGAGGATTACCGTTGCGATGGGTAATCTGACGGGACTACACACTTTAGTGTGTAGTACTAGTCGATTCTTCGGTTCGATGGAGTTTGGAGGAATGTGTGTGTATTGACTTGGATGTTGTTTGCTATCCTTCTTATCTTGATTACTCGGTGAATTGACCCCGTTTATATTTTCTAAAACTGTGGTGATCCATCGGGGATGAGTGAGCAGATATTGACAGGTGATGTTTTCATGTTAGCTGCGGGATCGAGGATGGGATGTCATCACCTAGAGTCGTAGCTTCCGTTGTCACGAGTCCTTAGATACTTTTGAGTTGTATTTGATTTATATTCTTTATATTTTGGTTTACAGTTTTGAGACGATGTAATAAGTTAACTTTATACTTTAATAATTGTTCTTTGATGGTCACTGTTGATATACTTACCTCGGGCAACCGAGATGGTAGCACCGTTATATGTTATGGAGGTCCTTGGTAAGACACCTTGGTATATGGGGGTGTTACAACCAATTCCATGAAAGAACGTATGAATGGTGTCCTTTATCACCCCATGCACACAAGGCCATGTCTGCAACTTCAAGTTTCTGACACCACCGTCTAGGAAACTCCTCCATGCTACTTTAAAAATTATTAAAGTCATTTAAAATTGAATATTTCTGAATTTACGCAATCTACTTCTTGCCTTATGAATAAGAGCCATCCTTTTCCGTCTTAACACTTCGCCCCAACACACTCCTCAACCTCATTTTTTCCGATGCTTCGCCGCCTACTACTTAACCTTTTTTTAACTATAAAACGGATACCTTTATCTTAAACAGGAATATTTACCCACCATAATACTTTGGAAGACCCTTTTCTACTAGCTAAAGCTACTACCTCGGCTCTTTACTTCAACCGTTATCTACATCAGCTACATACACTTAGCACCTCCTCACACCAGACAAATATCGGCTTCCCACAACCTTTCCCGTGCTATATCTACCCCTCATTGTAAGCATTTTCCTAGGTGGATGAAACATATTTCTTTTCAATTTTAATTTCAAATAAAATACTCTCTTCATTTCACTTTTATTGTCCTACTTTTCATTTTGAGAGGAATTGAGAAATATGAGAAATTTACAACTTTATCACTTTAATCATGAAGAACTAGTTTGAAAGCCCGTACTTCGTACGGGTTAATGATCTTGATTATTTTAAAACTAAGTTATAGAACATTATCGAATAGGTGTTTCGAAGTTCAAATCCGGGTGTCACATAATTCTAAAAAAAATGAAATATCCTAATTCCTTATGGTCTTTGATACGTACTTGATTCTAAGCATTAAGTAACCTCTAAAGCTTTGTTATCTCGAATTCTAGCAAAATTTATTAAGTACTAATCATCATAAGCGTAAGGGTATCAAGGCGCTTTGATAGCCCTTCTGATTAATATAAAGACAGGTGTGAAATTAATGAATAGTTTACATTTGCTGTATTTTGTGAGGGGGAATAAAGCAAATGTAAACTATTAACTGGGACGGAGGGAGTATATATTTTGTTTGAACCATATACCTACCCTTCAAATATGGACAATTTACTCACACGGTTATACATGTCATGCTTATAAATTAGTCATTTCAATTTTTTTTGTTCAACTAATAAGATCGTCTTACATAATAATAATAATAATAATAATAATAATTAATCTTCTAATTACTGATACACAGAGTTCATTTTTATGTTCTTTCTTTCACAAAGCACATTTAATGTGTACTCCTATGATCATCCTATTGCTATCAATCCACTGTAAAGGCGTAAAAGATAAACTCATCTATGTTTTTGGCCACTATAAGCAAACATACAATTTAGTGACAACAAAATTATAGTTTGTTAAATTTTAATTTTAACCATTAATGATAGAAACTCTTAAGATCTCTCTTTCACAATAGTTAAGTGACTCAAAAGATTTTGGGTTGATTCCCAAGTTTCAAGGATGACTTCTATTTATAATCATAAGATCACCCTTACCTTTTGCTAATCTTTCAATGTGCGACAATTCTACTATTTATATGTAGTATATTCACACCTCCATTATTTTTCAATGTGGGACATAGCATACTAAAAAATACACCATCTTTTTCACACCTAGCTCGACATCCAACCCGAATCCCGAAATACGGAAAATTAATACTCATTATATTTAATAGTAGTTATATTTAATAATATGAGCAAATACTATATGTTAATATTTGTACGTTTTACATCCAATCCGATTAATAATGAGCAAATACTAACAAACTAATCTTATCAAGAGTCTAAAGTTTTTCGCACGTATATAGGTAACATTTGTGCAATTTTATCTTATTGCTAACAAACTAATCTTATCTAAAATCCAAAGTTTTTATTACGCATAAAATTAACATTTTTTTCTTACAAATATTAAGTAGTTTTTAAGGGTTGGACTCTCTAGATGAAAAAAATGTTAAATTTGAAAAATTAACATGAAAAATTAACATTATGTAACGTTACTTTTAAAGTCTCTTATGTAATAAGTATACTACTTATGTATGTTCGTTATTTTAAAATTCAGCTTAAAAATTAAAAAATAAATAACTTGCTAAACTACTAAATTTGAGTAAAAAAGAAGATGGTATAACTATATATAATTATATTATTGTGAAACCAACAAAATCAAAAGTATAATACAAATAAATTTCACTATTATGGAGGTAATAATAAAAACTCTTATAAGAGTTATCTAAGACAATACTTAAGAGACTCAAAAGATTTTGGGCTGATATTTAAGCTCCAAGGATGAATCATATTCATAATCATAAGATCACCCCACATTATGTTAATGTTTCGATGTGGGACAATTATACTATTTATAATAATAGGATCAGCACATCTTATTGTTAAAAAAAACTTTCGATGTGGGACAGTTCTACTATTTATAATAGGATGACCCCACCTTTTTTACTATTTATAAGTAATATGTTTACCACATCTACATTATTTATCAATCTATGACATATAACATACTAAGAAGTACATCGTCTTTTTCGCACCTAGTTCGACATCCAACTCGATTTAATAACAATTTGTTTTTGAAGTTAGGCCTCCTACTTCCCCTTAATTGATGTATGAACTCTGTTTGTAAATCTTTTAATTTAAGTACTTATTTAAATAAAAAAAGATTGAAGACGATAATTCATCTCAGTAAAAATTCGTGATAATAAAATACAAATAAATTTGGTATTAAGACTACATAAGTGGTTATGGCTTATGGGTCTTTTAGGAAAATATTTTTGTAGCATTTTATTATGAGTGTGTTGGCAATTCCTAGAGCTAAGATGGTATTGAACCATGAGCTCTTTCCTATACTTGGATTTCTTCAACTGTTGTCCGCTTAATTGTTTGACTAATATTCAGTGAGTTGGTCTCATTGTAATGAAATCATACCTAACTCATTTTTATATTCTCATTCTCATTAAATTGAATAATTAAAACATTATAAACATTATAACCCATTTAAATATAGGAAATATTATTATAATAATTAAAACATTCTCTTATTTTTTATATCATATTGTGAAGATAATGATACAAACTCTTAAGAACTCTCTAAGACAATACTTGAGAGACTCAAAAGATTTTAGGTTGATAAATAAATTCCAAGGATGCCTTTTATTTATAATCATAGGATCACCCCACCTTATGCTAATCTTTTGATGTTGAACAATTTTATTATTTATATATGTTCAATGTGGAACATATAAAATACTAAGAAGTATATCATCTTTAATATGTGCAAATAATATGAAATCTATACTCTAATGATAGAATTTTTTTACCATGAATCTAATTATACTATTTTCATAATTTTTTTAACGATACTTTTTTTCTTCAAATAAATGTAAAAAATTTTTATATAAAAATTAGAAAAATCACTTGAATATAATTTAGGAAATATATATTATAATAACTAAAAGATTTTTTACTTTATTTTTTATATAAAACAATATTATTTATGATACTTTCCTAAATTGATTTTTGATGATGTGGACAGCTTAGAATCGCTCGAAAAAAAGCCTCTTTTATAAATATATATAGATAGATATATAGATGGGAGACAATATCTTTTGACAAGAAGAGTGGTAGTTAAAATATTAGGGGCAATATTGGTAGTTCACTAATTTATTAGACTAAATTTAGAAATAGAACAATTAATTTAGAATAAAATTTAGGAAAAAAATGGACAATAAAAGTAAAATGGCGGGAATACTTTTTTTTTTTGGTTAGAGAAAATGGAGGGAATACTTAATCGAAAGTAGGGATTTTTTCTTTCCTTTCTACTTATTTCCTTCTTAATCCCTATGTATGTCTTTTCAGGGGCGTCTAATACCACGGGCGGCGGAACCGGGCCTCCAGTTTTGACCACCGAATTTATAAGCTTTACTAATAAAATTCAATACAAATATCGACGTGTACTATACTTATACATTCATATTTAGGGACTCATTTTTTTGTGGTGCACCAGGCCTCCATTTACTTTAAGACGCCCATGTGTCTTTCCTAGCTCAAGCCAAACGACCGCCAACATTTTACGTTATCACCTGTTAACTATCTTACTTCTATAATTACCACGACAATTTTACTTTCAATTCACTTTCCCTGTTTAAGTGATAATTAACCATTTTTAGAGTACAGCTCTCCCGTCTGGCAGTTTAGGTTATTTATTTATCTTTAAACTAGCTTTTGAACTCGTGTCCGCACGGGTGATCTTCAAAATTGCATTATAAATAGTATTTATATTATAATTGTAATTGTCATATATAATTTATATATAAAAATAATTTATGAGCCTTTAATAGATAGTATAAACATGCAAATAACCATTTGTATATCCAAAATCATATGATAAATAATATTTTATATTATATAACTAAACTGAATCGATCTGAACTAAATTGAACTTAAGAACTGAAATTAAGTCCAAAATAACAGGGCTCAGTGATTATTACACGCCTTCTAATTCTTAAACCCACATACTTTAGCACTAAACTCCTTAGGGATCTAAATCTGATTCTCTCTTCCTCCCACTTTCTCAACATATCCAATATACCAACAATGATCGGCCATCAAAATACAACCTCAATCATATAAATAATCGCTAGATATAGTTGCAAGCTATCCAAATTCCAAAATTTTGTTCACTTCACATTATAGTATATAGAATATAATAGAAATATTGATAACAATATGCCGAGTTGCCGACACTGGTATTTATCATAATGAAGAGCCGAAGAGGATAATTAACCTTAACATTATCAAAGTAATCATGTAGGTCTGATGTGCATCCTCTAGGATATTATAACCCATAAGAAGATTTTATTTATTTTTTTACTAAGATTATTTTAACTATGTTTTATTTGATTATATGACGAATGCATTTGCTTTTCCTCATTTTCTAACTTCTAAGGATACATTTTCTCTGTTCGTTCGTCTTTAAGTCTTTATTAAGTCAAAAGAAGACGTAAAAAAAAAAAGAGGAGATGGATGAAGTATTAGCTTTTAGGATATTTTAAAACTTTGGAGAGGTCTCTCACTAAGTTATTGAAAGACCATTTTGTCGTATTTCCTTAATTCCTTATGTATTTTTTTGTACCTCTTTTATTATTGGTTGTGGCTCAAAATGTCTACTTTCTTTGGTACAGGTTTTTAACAATCTTACATATTTGATTTTACAAATTTAACCTTGTATGTACCATGGTTTATGAATAAGACAACGTACAAATACCAAATTATTGAATTTAGAATCCATTATATACGGGTTATTGTTAGGGTAGATATAGAATTACTTTTCATGAATAAATCAATTATTTGTTTGTTACAAACCTCATGCAATAACGGACTGCTTGATAAAAGTTGGTTGTTTTATTTTCATATTACGAAGTTAATTAATTCTTTATTAATAATGTGAATAAATATAGTTGTCAATTTTAAGAAGTGGAGTGTTATTTAACCCCATCATAAGAAAGACCAACTATATTTTTATAATGTGAAATAATATCAAAATTAAGGTAAATACAATCGGTGATGCTCATTCATGGATATGATTTACTCAATCATGGACATGAATGACTCTTATACCCTTGTCATTTTTACACATTCATTTCCTATTTTGCATAAATCCTCTCGAATTACACTCAAACTCCGTTCAAACTACCAACCTCCCCTCCCCGAACTGACGATACTACCGGACCACCTGTACCGGACAACGTTCAAGATTTAATCGACTTCTCAAATGCAATTCGACCGAGGCGTAATCGCTAAAACCAACTTTCTCCCCGTACGCAAACCTATTCAATTCGCAAATCAAATTACAGAATTTGTCACCAGGCCAAAAGACAAAAACGAAGGCTAAATTACAAAATAATTTGTCGCTAATCAAGCATGAATCACGGTTAGGTTTAAAGGTACTAAATAACAGGTCAAGAGACAATAATTTTCGGCATTGACAATAATTTCTTCAAATTTCATTAGTCTAAATTTAATCTCCCTAATTTGATATAGTTGTTAATAAAGTCAATAAGTTAGAATTATTATTTATCGATATGAGAATTTGCGTCTGTAATTGAGTAATTTGACGGATTTGATTAATTTTGTGAGGAAGAAAATTAGAGAGAGTTTGTTTCTTTTGTCTTTTGGGGAAAAGGTAAGGTTTGAAAAACTAATGACAAAATATTCAAGAAAGAGTAATGTTTGTCCATGAAAGAGCAACTATGAATACAATCATGGCCAGGAAATCAGGAATGTTAAAGTCATATTAAGGAATGTTAAAGTCATATAAAAAAGTACTGAACACTGATGCTAGTCAAAGAGATCAACAATCCCCGATTTATACAAAAAGAAAATTATAAAACATACCTTTTCTTATTGATGATGTCCATTCACATTTCCTACGTCGTAAAATGAAGTAGTTAAAATATACATGATGATTATTTCAAAGATATCACACTTTTATATTGAAATGGGCAATGATGATTATTAACATATATGGAGTATATGATATATTGATCTCAAAATATGTACTCTAATATTAAGAAAACTAACAAATTAAATACATGATTTCAATCTCCGTTCATATGCTATAATGATTAATATCTTGTCAATAAATGGCAAATTTACATATTTGAAGAAAGTTAGTCATTGACATCATTACGTTTCCTTATTTTACTCCATAATATTTTGATAGAACAACTCCTTAATTGGCTGATGTATAATAATAAGTACTAGTTTTTGAACCGTACCTTCGCAGGTGAAGACGGAAAGTAGTATTAAAAGTAACAACTTACATATTTTTTGGATTTAGTAAATTATTAAATTTTAGAAAATTTCACTTTGTCTACTACCTAAACACTTTTGATACTATGATTTTTTTTATTCGAAATACTATGAATTTTTTTTCTCGACTTTTGATAAGTTATTGACACGTAGTCGAAATAGGCAGCTGAGGTAACTTAGACTTGACAAAATTGAGCTGATCCGAATAACCCTACCCGACACCCAAATTCAAGACCAAAGCTCGATCTGAACCCGAATTGTGTAAAACAATGGATAAGTAACTCCTTTTATAACTCCCTTTGTCCCACTCATTTGTTTGCTTATTCCATTTTGGTTTGTCTCAATCAATTGTGTGCCTTTATATTTTAGGAATGCCTTTGATAAGCAATTTGATACTCCACACTTAGTTTGATTCA
The DNA here is from genome assembly GCF_048544455.1 of Silene latifolia. Taxonomy (NCBI): domain Eukaryota; kingdom Viridiplantae; phylum Streptophyta; class Magnoliopsida; order Caryophyllales; family Caryophyllaceae; genus Silene; species Silene latifolia. Next base: position 312,956,679 of record NC_133537.1, read on the forward strand.
TTTATTACAGTATTTAATAATTGACTCCCTCCTCTTTTCTTGGCATTTGTGTCCAAACCAAAGACAAACGAATGATCAAGACGAAAGGACTCAAGGGAGTATGAAATTTCATATTTTATTTACCCAATTGTTATTACACAAACGGGAACTATTGTAATGCGATACATGTTATTTTCCTACCCCATTGACGTATACGGTCTCATACGTATTTAAGTAAAGATGTATAAAATGGTTTTCCTACCCCGTTGGCATATCAATGTTTATGTTCTAAATTCTAATAACTGACTTAAACTTAAAATGGATCAAGTAAAATACATAGGACAAAAGCATAGTATTTAGGGAGTAATAATAAGCTTGTCCGATCATAAATGCTGAAAATGTAATTACGGCGATGCATATAAATGCGAAATATTGGGAAAATCATAATCCAAATTAATATAATAATCTTTACACAAAGGTTTAGGAAGATTGTTAGTATTTGAGCTAGGAAACATATGCGATATTTAGGAAAGCTAGTGTTAAATTATCATAGTAAATGGAAAAAGAGGCAACCTTCTTTTGTTTTAGGAAATTTTTTAAATTTGAAATACGAACAACTGTTATTTTTTATTTTTTTTGTATTAATAATATTATTATTGTTGTTTTTAAAGTTGAGATTCCATATTATATGGCTAATTTGGTGCGTTTTCTAAATATGAATCTTTTGAATTGACTTAATCAATTTGTATAAATGGATAAACAATCATATATTATGTATAAAATATTTCTGATTAAGTTGCATATGATCTAAACACCAATTGATAGATCCCGGAATTTAAGGGGACGATGTTTAGGAAATCGTTTTGTTTTTAATATGGTTGGATATTAACTTGATATTTTAATGCACATTTTAAATTATTGTGATTGACGCAAATTTAGGAAAATAAAAGTATTTCCTAAAATGTATTATAAAAGTTATTACAAACCAACCTAAATATATTATAGGTATTCCGCCTAAAAAAAATATTTAACACGATTGACTCCTATTTTTTTTTTTTAATTTACGTTTTATAAATCAAGCAAATTACACGTGGCGTATGAATAGCCGTTGACACGTGGCGATCAAATGAGCTGATGGTTTCAGCTTTAATATGGCGAAATTAAGCTTCGTAAGTTTCAATTGTAGCAAGTATGGCTCATAAATTTAAATAAGAGTAAAATTCAACTCTTTTCTTATTTTTACTTTAGACTATCACAAAAATTTATTTTATAGTGATTTTATACAACTTGTAACAATTTTTTAAAATAAATTTAGCCGTGTTAATTACTGTACAATTAATTATTCATTTGAGAACAATTTAAATCCTTCTATAACATAAACAAAATAAAATCGTATAAAATTCATGAATAACTCTTACATTGATAATAAATGGTCTAAAAAGTGTCAAAATTATTAAAAAAAACTTTTTTATTTTTATATTGTTATATAAAGACGCAAAGTTGTAAAAAATTAATTTTTATATTTGATTAATTTGATTTTAAAATGATCAAAATATTTACATTTCTAGCTAACTTTGAATTTTGATTTTGTGTTGACTCTTATTCTTATTAGATTTCATTAGCTTGAATGCACTAAGTAGTTTTTTATATCATACTAGTGTAATCGTGTTGTCTAAAATCACATACGAAGTAATAACTATTACTCACTCCAATCCAAATTAAAGATTACATTCAATTTTTGGCAATCAACCTTAAAAAATTTGACCATAACTAAGTTCTTATGGTCTTCTTTTTCCATGTATATCTCTTGAATGTACACTATGTGCTTGATAACTACTGGAGAAATAGAGACAGTGAGAATCTTTAGAGTTCCGTCACCATTCATATGGCCATACCGTGTTGCTTTTATCACAAATTCTTATTTTAAGGCTATATATCCGTTTTAAACTTAAAACAAAAAAAATAAAATATAAACGACAAAAACATAATATTTTGAGATTAATTAAAAGGTAGGGTATTTTATTTAACCCCATCTTAAAAAAGACAACTATGCATTTATAATGTAAAGTAGGTCAAATAGTTAGAATAAACGGCTATTTTCACATCTGAATTTGAACTCTTTTTATTGAAACTCTTTGTTTGGTTGTAATAAAATATATGAACATTAATATATGAACCTAAAAAATGCACTTTCTTCTTTGTTTGGTTGTATTAAAATATATGAACATTAATATCTGAATTTAATTGTATCATACCTTTCAAAATCCCACGCATTCTCCCTCCAATCTACATCTACGATCTGTAGAAACAAAAAGTTCAAAAAAATATTACTATCAGTAATCAAACATATAGTCTTTCTCATAAGCAATTAAAATCAACAAATATTTAACAAAAAGAGATGTGATTGAGAAAGAAACTAAAAAAAATTACAAATCATAGAATAGGAAAATGAATGGAAAATCTCATATGCATAAAATGAAAAGGTGCATAGAATTAGCAATAGATGACTGGATCGGAAGACATTTACTGCGTAATTTTATATGACATTTAACTAATTCATATTTTGGTTTGAAATTTATTTGCCAAAAATATTGCCAATCAAGCAAATAAGTATATTAGTATAAAAATAAAAGAATCTTCTACCCCATAAAATACCAATTTATGGACTATACAACTTGATTGTATATGTTGTACGGTGTAGAATCCGAGCTTTGTGATAAAGTATCCGAGCTTTATGTTAAAGAATATGAGCTTTATTAGAAAGTATTGAACTCATCCATTTACACATTAAAAATATGAATTTTAAATTAGCTCAGAAAGAATACATATAAGCTCGGATTCTTATACCTTGGTTGTACCATGCTTATGGTACAACTAGATGTATAATCCTATTTGTGATAAAATACTCCATAAAACACAATTCCAAGACTATACAACTGGATGTACAATGAGCATTGTACATCCAAGGTTATTTTAGTCTTTTTTCAAATATTTTTACAAAAAAATAAAATAACGTAATCTAATTTTGAATTCAATCCTCCTTCGTTTCTCGATTTGCTTCCATATTTTTCTAACTCCTCTCCACCTTCATCCATCATTTAGGTAATGAATCATATTCTCCTTTAAATTATTTTAATTAATTGAATATATAGAACAAATCATATGACGTGACTCGTGAAGAAAAAAAAATTTATCCAAAATTTTTAATGCATGAAAATAGTTGAAGCTCGTATTCTTTTTACATTAGCTCATATTTTTATCTTTATAGCTCATATTCTTATGTGCTCGTATTTTAAAACTCTTGATCTTTTTAAGCTCGTATTCTTTTTAAATTAGCTCGTATTCTTATATTAATAGCTCATATTCTTATGCGCTCGTAATCCTTCAAACTCGTATTCTTTTTACATTAGCTCGTATTATTATCTTAATAGCTCGTATTCTCATGTACTTGTATTTTTAAGTTCGTGATTCTTTTAAGTTCGTAATCTTTTTACATTAGCTCATATTCTTATCTTAATAGCTCGTATTCTTATGTACTCGAAATTTTGAACTTGTATTCTTCTAATAATAGTTCGTATGATTGGTGTAGAAATTTACCTCAAAGTATTATTAGATCCATTTTTCCTTCTTGATGATGATGATGTAAATTGCTTTTCGTTCACCAAAATATTATTAGATGCGTTTTTCCTTCTTGATTGTGATGTCAATTGATTTCTTTTTACCATATTAGAATCAGAATTACAGATCGTTTAAGAGAAATTTAGAGAAGAGAAAGAGGGGGTATGGTTTGTCGACTGGAGATAAATCAGAATTAGGGAAAAATGGAGATGTGTAAATTTTTTTTTTGGGCTTAAATAGTTTAATATGTAATATATGGGCCTATTGTACAATGCCATCTTGACAACAACAGGTTGTAGGATCCTATTTGTGCATAAAACATGACAAAATCTTCTAATGCAGCGAGTTATATTAGGATAGGTAATGGGGATAATATCATAAAATGACATTTTTTTTGGAAAAGTCAACGTGATTTTAGGTGATTCTATATATGATTTAAATTTAGATATAAAGTTTATATTTATTAACTATGAAGCCTTTACTTTGGTTTTAATTTCCATAATTAATATACCAAAATCTTTACTATATTTATTAACTCCTTAATTTGCGAAAGAATAAAGTTCAAAATCAGCAAGTTACAATTTTTTTTAGCATTGTTTACGTGATTGCAATTGCATTTTTTTTTATAGAATTGCGAGTGACACGTGGCATCTGTAGGGGCTGTGACACGTGGCGATCAAAGGGGTGGGCGGTTATTGCTTTAATATAGTATATGATATGATGATATGATCTTCAATTAGTTGCAGAATCTTTGAATTTGTTATATCCATTTTCATAATTAATTGCATAATCTACTATTTAGCATGTTTGACTCACCAATATACTATTTTGAGTGTTTGGTAAATGACATATTGAAAGAATAGATTGGAGCTCAATCTACTGTTTTCCAATATGCTGTGCTACCCAGCATATTCACATTAGTAGATTGTAAAATATGAATCCGTCAACAATCTACACATAGATACAACAATCTATTAATCAAAATCTGCTAATTATTACCAAACACTTCTACTAAATCTGCTAATTGAAATATACTAGTCAAACCTGTTAATCCAATCTGTCATTTATAATCTGCTTAACCAATCTGCTTCTGCTAATATCAATCTGCTGATTACCAAACAGGGCCAGAAAAATGATACTGAAAATATCTCCTAAATAATTTTTAATCCGACTTGTTGAAATATTCTGCCGAAAATGACTCCTAAAATTGCGCACAAATAAACTTCAAAATTAGCAACTTCCTTTTAGGCAATTTTCATGTTAACGTGATTGCAAATCTTATTTTTTTTTAAATAGAAAATGACACGTGGCGTTTGAAGGAGTTGTGACACGTGGCGATTAACGGGGCTGGCGGTTATTGCTTTAATATAATATATGATTGGTTTGTCACAGATGTTAAGAAAATGAAAGGGGATCATTTGTGATGATTGTTAGTGGATGATAAGTGAATCTTAATTGATGTATATAATCAAATTACCCATAACAAACCTCTTAATATAGAAAGATAAATAAATAATTAAGACACCCTAAAATGCACAAATAGGATCCTACAACCTGTTGTATAGTAGTATTGTAAACCAGACCCATATATTACATAATAATCTAAGCCCATTAAAAATAAAAAAATTCTACACATCTACTTGTTCCCTAATTCTAATCTCTCTCCCGTAGACAAACCCTCATCTTTCACTTTTCTAAATTTCTCTTAAACAACAGTCGATAAACCTCCCTCCTCCGTAATTCTGATTCTAATATGGGTGAGAGGGAAGCAATTGGCATCATAATCAAGGAGGAAAAACGCATTTAACAATATTTTGGTAGACGATAAGCAATTTACATCATCATCAAGAAAGAAAAATGGATCTAACAATACTTTGAGGTAAATTTGTACACCCATCATACGAACTATTATTAGAAAAATATGAGCTAAAAAATACGAGCATATAAGAACACGAGCTATTAAGATAATAATACAAGCTAATGTAAAAAGAATACGAATTTAAAAGAATCACAAACTTAAAAATATGAGCACAGACTACGAGCTATTAAGATGAGAATACGAGCTTAAAAATACGAGCACATAAGAATACGAGCTATTAAGATAAGAATACGAACTAATGTAAAAAGAATACGAGCTTAAAAGGATCACGAGCTTTAAAATACGATAATACGAGCACATAAGAATACGAGCTATTAAGATAAGAATACGAACTAATGTAAAAAGAATACGAGCTTAAAATGATCACGAGCTTTAAAATACGATCACATACGAATACGAGCTATTAAGATAAAACTACGAGCTAATGTAAAAAGAATACGAGCTAATGTAAAAGAATACGACTTCAACTATTTTCATGCATTATAATTTTTGATAAAAATTTCTTTTCACGAGTCATGTCATATGACTAGTTCCGCATAGACAATTAATTATAATAATTTAAGAGAGAATGTAACACCCCTACCAAAGGAGAGCGAGCGATTACTTATGATAGCTCACCAGTTTGTGTACATGGCCCACAGATCAACACGAGTCCTTTATAGCGCATTTTGTCCTCACTCATACGCATCTCGGAACCTTCCTGTGAGGTCACCCATCCTAAGACTACTCCCAACCAAGACGTTTAATTTTGGAGTTCTTTCGCATGGATGACCATGCATAAAAGAAAGTTCACTTTGTTGATATGAGTATTTTTCAATCCCTTTAAACACTAGTCATTTAAGCTATAATCGAATCTCTTCAATTACCGGTAGTGTTTAGAGAATATGATTCATCAACTGGATGACGGAGGAAAATGGATAGGAGTTAGAAAAATATGGAGCAGTTAGAGACAGAAGGGGATTGAATTGAAAATTGGATTACATTATTTTTTTTTTTTTTTGCAAAAGTATTTGATAAAAGACTAAAATAACCATTGTACATCCAGTTGTATAGTCTTGGAACTGCCTAAAATGGAATAGGTAAACAAATGATCTATTAAGAGGAATTAATAAATTTATATTCACTTTATCCCAATTATTTATTACCTGTGATTAAAATATCTTTATGAAAAAATAAAAAAATGAGTTAGACGGAGAAAGTAGCCATTGTGGAAAATCTCTTGGTCTAGCTATAATCCATCTATATCCCTAGATCTGGTAAAATTGAATCGACTTGTATTCGACTCGACATTCGAACTCAAGACCCGAAATCCTAATGAGCCGACCCGCTATAACCCGTCCCCGAATGCTTATCAGAAGAAATTGATTATCATATATGAATAATTCGATAAAAGTTGATCCGAAAACGACCCGAATCTAAAATAACCTTGCTTGACCTGAACCTGATCGGAAGGCCGCAAACCCGAAACAAGCCCGACCCATGTTGATCCAACCGAACCCGTTCTGATTGACCCCCTTAGCACGTCTAAATATCCCGCGACTCCTACCTAATTTAAACCCCCCATAACATCCTAAACTTTTTTCACACACTTAAGCATCATCAAAGAAACAACCCACAACAAAAAAAGAAAAAATGGGAGAAGAAAGGGGAACAATAGCCTTCTTTGCAACATACAGACCACCAGTACCACTAGCAATATACTCAAGCCCATACAAGCCCAAATCACCCTCCGATGAGACCTCTATGACTGACGGTAAGCACTACAACTACAACGGTCAAGTCATCCCACCTTCTGCTCTTAAGACTATCCTTAAGAGCAAAAAAGTACCCACCAAGGCTACCGTAGCTGATGTTGAAGCAGGCCTTGTTACCGGCCTGCTTTTCGTGTCGGAACGGACTAAGAACCTCGAAACCCTTCACATTGGGATTCAGTTTAATGGGAAAGTAGAAGTGTACAACTTTGCTGAGGTATATGGTGCGTTTAAGGGTACTAGGATGGAAGATAGTGGGTGCATTGCTGGCGATTATCTTGTCTATGTCTCTACTAAGGATCCTTCTAAGCCTCATCAACCTTGGACTGCTGTTTTTAAGACCCATCTCTTGACCGGAAAGACCGACCGCCTTACGCCTACTGGCAATGGTATGACCTTTCTTATGTAAAACTGTTTTATAATATATACGTATAGTATAATTAAAGTATTACACCAATTCTTTTTTAAGACCATTTTAATTTACGACATCTTATACAACTGATTAAATAAAAGGAGATTTTGAGATGTTTTAAGTTAAAATGATCTTAAGCAAAATCAACCAACCGTAGTAATTTTTGCATCTCATACAATGCCATTAACGACTAATGAGCCCTTATTGTTTTTTCATACTCTTATTTTGATGCGTATCAGTCATTTATTTATTTTTTATATTTTTACAAGGTATTTTAATAAAAGTTAAATAAATAATTCGGCCGGGGAGCTAGTAAAAAAACACACTTTTGTAATTAGAAATGGACATTATGTAAATGAATCTGTGGACTAAGCTAAATCTGGCCCCGATGGAATTTTTTATGCCTAGTGTTGACTTATCTTAAGATCGGTCTTATGTGTTTTGTCGTTTTAACAATATTTAAAGGTGGATAACTATATTTATTATCGTTCGTTGTCAGAAGACGACACGACACGCTTCTTCACTGCTTGATTAAGAATGAAAGAGAAAATATAACTATTGTCTATTGCAAAATCATGAAAATGATACGGAGTATGTTAAAATGACTAGTTCTACATATAAGTTATTATAAGGATATGGTATGTTAAAACTTAAAAAGGATGGTATCGAAATTTTGTTTCGGATGGAATTAAAAATCAATTCGATTTTAATAGGCTGGCTTTAGTTTGAGTTACAATTCAATTTTGACCAGGTCCATTTCAGTTTGCCGCTTAAATCGGTTCAATTTTGTACTATCTAAATGACCCGTTGACTCGGCCCGACCCGAACTTGTGCTAAGCATTGACCCAACTAACTCGACCCGTAAGCGACCCGAACCGCACCTGGATGTAGTCTCGATGCGATATAACATTACCCGACTCCAACATCCCGATTCCTATATCTGGCTATCTTTACATATTTTTGATACGTTTTTCCGGTTCGGATTTATTTTACCAAGCCTAGTTAATATTGCTTATGGTCAAGATCTTGATCCAATATTATCATGTTTGGATTTGGATTTTGGATGATGCCATTTTTTGTGCGAAACCAGTCCGGTTCCTTTAAAAACCTCACATCATTGTGTGGTTGTGCACTTTTGTGGCTAGACCTACCAAACAGATCAGATCATATCGTATTCGTGTTCGTATGACATGTAAATAGGTCACGAACTCTTCAATCCAAATCCGACTCAATTAAATATCGTTTTGTCTTCGTGTCGAACCACTTACATAAACGGGTCATCAAGTCTCAACCCAAACCCGTCAATTTCATGTTGGGTTCTCCGTTCTTGTCCTGTTTTCATGTCAAGCCTATATTTGGAAAGTTAAAATATATTTATGTGATATAGGTTCAAGAAAAAATTGGATAAATTACTAAACATGTCATTCGTGTTAGGTTCATATTTAAAGAGCTCAACCCAAACCCGACCCAATTAAATATCGTGTCGTGTTCGTGTCGACTCACTTACATAAATGATAAATGGGTCATCAAGTTTCAACCCAAACCCATTAATTTCTTGTCGTATTCGTATCATGTTTTCGTGTCGCGTCATTATTTACCCGCTCTAATTGTGCCTAGCATTCTAGTAAAGTTAGGTACTCAGGTTTACAATTAAGTTTTATACAAATTGCTTAAGGATTATTTATGGGGAGAGTACAATTCAAGATTTCAAATATCAAGAAACTTATTTTCTTCCACGAACTATAATCCATTCTATGAGTGCTCTGCAAATAACACTCTATCCTATCAATAATTCCAATTAAATTCATCCTACCCCTTTTTCCCCATAACACTCTCGGAAGACGGGCAACCTGCAGAATAGGTCACCCTTGTAAATGATACCAAAGAACTAGACGAAGACCGATTTGAGATCAACACCAAACCCCCACCACCGTCAACCACCACCCCACCATCATCGTCGACGGCCGCCGGAGACCTGACCCACACCTCAAACACGACTCCCCTACATCAACACTGTCACCTTTCAGTCTTTCAGTCTTTCACCACCAATTGAAACAACCGTCTCGATGTCGGAATCACACTCACCTTCACCTTCTGTCGTCGAACTCCAATAATCGTGCATGACCCATCTACTAGCCTTTCCTCTGATTCGACCACCGTGCTTCAGGATGCTCCTCGCGTTTTGATCTGAATTCCGGATGTCGATGGCGGAAGGGTAGCTGCTGGTTGTTTGATTTATGGGCTCGGGGTTTTATCCGAATTCCCAGGATGTCGATGGCGCATTTAGGGCTCACTTCTTGGTACGGAATGGAGATGATGTGAAATGGTGATGATGGTGACGATTTAAAATGAAGGTGGGTGATGAATGAAGTTGAACGGAGATGAGTTGATGGTGGCTGCTTGTGGGTTCAAAATGATGTTTGTTGATGGGGTTGAAGAAGAGTTTGTCGAGTAATCAAATGAATAGGGGGTTCACATGGTTTTTTATAAAGTCAAAGTTGACCTTGCTCCTCCCTTTACTTGAAATCGCTCTATTTGACTTGTTTTAACCCGTCTTTTCCGACTCGGATACCTTCATGATTTTCCGTCTTTATCACGAGCTAATGCCTAAAAATTATATTAATAATGTCGGAGTTGTGATGGTGGTGAGCAGAATCTGGAAATGGGGAAGAAGGAAGAAGTTTGGTTATAAAAAGGAGGCGAGTGGTAACCTAATGTAACCGGTCAAAAAATTGGGTAAGTTTGTTCTGGGAAGAAAGAGGGATAAGATGGATTTAATTAGAATTACCGATAGGATGGAGTGTTATTTGCAGGGCACCCATATGATGGATTTAATTGGAATTACCGGAGTGTTATTTGCAGGACACTCATAGGATGGATTATTCCCATGAAATAATCCATTGCTTAATTGCTATCAACTTACGAATTAATTTATACTGCTAATTAATTGTTTGCCTTTTTTATTATTTGTGAAAGGTATTTGAATCAAAGATTAACAAATACGGAGTTATTGTGATCGTAGCGACTAGCGAGTATTTTACAATTAAGTTTTGATACTACAGATTTTAAATCTGCTTCTATAGTTTACCATCTTTTAAATGTAGAAATAACATCCGATTTGGCATAAATAGGTAGACATGACCTAAGCCCGTCAGTGTCACCTGATGGCAAGAAGGTGGCTATGGCCTCATTCCAAAGAAAGGGTGGCTGGGAAGGCGAGATCGAAGACCTACGAACTGACATTTTTGTGATGAACGTCGACAAACCCAGCAACCGTAAGCTAGTGGTTGAAAATGGGGGCTGGCCTACATGGGCCACTAACGACGTTCTCTTCTTCCATCGTAACACCAACACTCCCAATGACAAGGATACCAGTTGGGCTGTTTTTCGATTGGACATGCGAACAAGCCCACCTACTGAGACCCAGGTCACTCCCAAGGAGATCAATGCCATTACTCCTGCTGCTGTTAATGAAACAACAGTTGCTGTTGCAACAATCCGATCCAAATATAATATCAACAACCCCGAAAAGGAGCGTGAGATCAATCAGTATCGACACATCGAAATCTTTAGCTTAAGTGGAGAGCCTGTCATTAAGGTCACTGAGATGGTAAGGCCTAGAGCTGATCATTTCAACCCCTTTATTGTCGTTGACAAAGAGAGAGGAATGCGCATTGGTTACCATCGCTGTAACACAGACGACCCTGAAGCGGTAAGTAATGCATATTTTTTTTGTTTTTCTTTAATTTTCATGAGATTTCCTTATAATATATATGAGTGGTTGAAATTTGTAGAATTAAGATTTTATTGGATTGTGAGTTGTGACAGTATCGGGTGATCGGTAGACAGTTCGACCAATTTCAATCTCCCGACACAGAGAAAGTAGGACTTATAAGGGTGTCAGGTGTGTTCCCAACGTTTTCACCCGATGGAACCAAGCTTGCGTTTGTTGACAATGAGTTCAAAGCTCTGTGGGTTGCCGATAAAAGCGGCTTATTTATTGCTTACGAGGTACGCATGTACTGTGTTGTACATTGCTTTGCTTCATCATTATTGACCACATTCACATTATTAGTTAGAGTCGACATTGCTTTGCTTCATCACAATTCACACGGTATATGTTTGGTTTTGATGGGGGCGTACAGACAAGTGGTGCAAACAGCATATTCTCGCCCGTATGGAACAGCAACAAAGATATCGACACCCTCTATTTTTGCTTGGGACCTTCTTTCCAAGCAAATACAACTGTAAACATCGGAATGATCCCAAATGTGAGCGAGCGGGAAATGGGACACCAGCTCTTGACTGATGGTTATAATAATGCCTTCCCCTTTACCAGCCCTGACGGTATCTTTCTCTTTCGAAATTACAAACTTGTTATGTTAATTGATTATTATTAATTACACGCATAGAGGGGTACGTAATCAATCAAAACCGTATTTTAACAGGAACAAAAGTTGTATACCGATCAACGAGAGGTCACGATGAAGATGAAAAGAAAATGTACAAGAATCTATTCATAATGGATGCAGAATATGGAGATTCGGATGAACCCATGCAATTAACAAAAGGGAAATGCATCGACACACATTGCCAATGGTCACCCAACGGAGATTGGATAGCATTTGCATCCAACCGTGGTAACCCGACTGCCCAAGCGCCTCCAGGACTACCCGATCCTGGATTCTTTGGTATCTATCTTACCAAGGCTGACGACCCAAATTTCGAGCCCATTAAGGTGATCGATAGTGGGTTTAAGCGCGCGAGGGAACTATTTCCGGGGCACTGTGTTCACCCATGTTTTAGCCCAGATGGCAAGAGCCTAATTTTTTCAGCTGATTTAGCTGCGGTGTCGGTGGACCCCATATCATTACCTCTGTTTGTTCACTCTGTACGACCTTACGGGGATATCTTTATGGTCGACCTTAAAATGGACGATATAAATAAGAATAAGGAGATGGACAAGTACACACGAATAACCCATAGTCGATATGAAAATTCAACTGCTACTTGGACCATGTTTAAGACGACGGATCCCTACGCCAAATGGAACCTATTGATTGCTGGACATTCCAAGACTACCAATTTTACCCCAGCTTGTCCTTATATGCATGCTAGTGGAGCCGAAAGCATTCATATGACCGGTCACCTTACCTTTGGAGGTAAGCGATGTTGTTGATTGCTTTCTATTGAATATGGCCAAGTTTCAAATATTTCGTCGAATCAAAGTGGGGACTTAGGACAAAATTATCATGTGATGAAATTTAGCCATCTTTTTTATTTTCTCGTTGGTGCCAGATCTTCCAAGCATGTTTATTTTGTGTACTTTATGTATTTGGTTTCTAGTAATGTATTGGAGTAACAACCTATGTATGTAGTATGTACCTGGGAGATGTCCTATGAAATAAAGACTATTTTCGTTGTGAAAATCGACTTCTTTTTTCCTGAGAAATTCTAATGGTTTATATCCAAGCAAGTTTATGATTGTTACGATTATTTGTCAAGTTATACTGCAGCATAAATAATCGAATAAAACAGCAAGAGGAAAGTTTCGTTTCTAGCTTCACCCTCGGGATTGTGACAAGAAAATTACTCCGCCATATGAAAGTTAAAACTTTGTATTAATCCACTAATTCAATGTTTTTGTAATTACAGTGTCTAAGGAGCAAAAAATATAAACAAAATTGCTACAGTAAAGTCCTTAAAAAGTGTGTATCAGAATCTGAAGGTTGGCTCAACATCCATAGCCCATATAAACTTGGCCATATAAGTTTTGCTGAATATCTGCATTTAACATTCAAGTCAAAGTTATTGTACCTCGTACACAAATAGGATTATACCTTTAGTTGTGATTTATTATTATTGTCATTTTCATTACAGATCCTTCAAAGTTCGTGTACATCAAAATTCCCCTTATCGATATGATAGGCGGCCATATTTACTAGACTTTGAGGCTTTAGGAGGATGGTACAGTTGTTATATACTCCGTATAACATAAAGATCATGCAGACACTTATTATTTGATGATAGACAAATGATTTAAGTTACCTTTTCAATAGGAACTTCATTCCTTTTGCACCAGGATACTGTGATTCGAGGGTCAAGATAATTTGTTTTCGAAGTATTCAATGCAATAGTTTTCAGATCCTCTTTCGACTCCATTTCCATTTCCATACGTCGTATCTTCTCTTTTTGTTTCACAATCTTGTTTTCGAGTCTGTGCATACAATTGGTTAATGAAAATCTTTGTTAGCAACACCAACAAACTTTATCACAAAGATAGATTTCAAATCAAAGGCCAAAGGCTACAAGTTGATAATTACGCTTCTGTGGAGAACTTCCTCTTCTTTATGGATTGTTTCCCTATGTTTGCCTGATCCAAATCCTTCTGCAGCTCCCTTAGCGCAGTCTGTATCAATTTTGTCGATATATCAAATTCCAAGAAGAACGAAATTCCGTTTATGTAAAAAATTGTATGTTACGTCGACTTACCTTGAGCTGCCTTATCTTCTCAGTCGTCTTTTCCATTGACGTGTTATGGGACTTGGGTATACTACGCTGGTGATTACAAAGAATGGCAACCTGCAGAATTGCTAATGTCCATTAGGATTTGTTCAATGACAGGCACAAGACTGATATTTAAAGCTTCGAGGAAAATATTCTCAAAACAAAGTCGTTTTTTTTGTATGAAACAGAGTTCCAGAAGCACTTTCCTTTGATTATTACATGCTCAAAATTGGTATGGATAAAGGGAGAAGAGGGAAAATTGTAAATTACAGAAGAATTCGGAAGGATTGGATTACAGAAGAAAGGAAAACTGAAGAAAGGAAAGATAAGTTTCTTTAGTTGGGAAGGATTGGATTACAGAAGAAAGGAAAACCGAACAAGCCTTAATTTAATGAGTCTAATAATACCTGTTTATTCGCGTTCTTGTATATTTCAAGCTTCTGTTTCACATCATCGCTGTCAACTTCCTCCCACAACTTTCATAAGATAAATAAAATTAGATGCTGATAAATAAATACTCGCCGTATCTTTAAACCAGAAAATAATCAAACAATCAGCGGAGGCAGAGGTGATTAAGAGGATGACTTACCAAATTATTGAGCGTCATTGAAGCATGATAAGTGCGAAAGACTTTGGCTGTGAGGTCAGGCATGAAAGTCTTCAAATGCGTATTCAGTTTATGTGTATCTAGCTTATCAAACAGTTGATCTTGAGGTTGTTTCCCTGATACGAGATTGCTATTATTTAGCCAATCTTCCAAGTTTTGAAGAAAAGAATATCGGATATGAAAGTTAAACTAGCATGTACCTTTCCGCAACTGTTCAATAGCCTTGAACACGAGGGGTTCAGTTTCGAACTTTTGGTAGAACCTAATCGAATCTTTACCAAGGAAGTCGAACTGCGATAAGAACAGAAATATGTCATTCCATTCCACACCTGACTGGTTATTGCTACCAGAACATGTGAATAAAAGGGTTTCGGGTTTCCAATGTTACACATCCTTATACCTCCAATATGTTAGGTGGTATCTGTTTCACATTCTCTACTTTCAGTGTACAGCAGCCAAGGGTATCCGCCTCATCATCATCCTGAAAAGTAGACAAGCCATAAATACCGCAGTGACTTGAAGAAGAACTCGATATATGAGAGATTTATCGACACTTAAAATACATCATCAATACCTTTTCATTACCAGCTCTAAGAGCCAGTTTATCAATAAAATAGGTTGCTACAGCAGTTTGCTTGATAGTCACATCTTTGCTTTTGAAATCTTTTGTGTAGGATTTCCTGATTTTGTTTATATGATTCTGCATTGATAAAATGCCCGTTAGTATAACACATTCTGCGGGAACACATGTATAAATGTATAAGCGCGTCTGGACCTTCAACTCCCGAGCTTTCTGATATTTCTCCATGTCATTCTTTCCCTTCAAGCGGCTGCTGGCTGCCAAAAACACGTATTTGCACTGATTTGGTTTCACAGGATCATCCCACCGAGCTAACCATGTTACAGTGTCGTCATGGATTACTTCTTTCCACCTGTTGAAGACTCCAAATGAGTCACACTTGGATTGTCGCTTAAGGACTATATTGGACTTGGTTAGAATAAAGTATCTAACACGAGTTGACGAGTCAAGTCTCAAAGTGTCAAGTTCGTGTTCGAGGTCAAGCTAATAGTATATAAGGTAAGTATAAAGAAGTAGTCCATAGATCAGAAAATATTAACCTTTCACCAGGAATAGGACACTCTGGAATCGGAGCATCCTTCCCAATGTTTATGGTAATGTCGCTTGGTAAGATGCGCTTCTTCAGTTTCCCTGTCTGTATTCACGATATGCAACAAACCAACGTAATGAGAGACTGATCAGATCAGCTTAAGGATGCAATTCACCCTGTTTCTTAACACTTAACTACATTAATGAAGTCTCATTTTGAAGAATCTGACATAGGTGCCCGTCCAACTGTGCCAGATGTATAACAAATGATTCAGCGATTATACCTTTGGGCAGTCACCGCGACCTTTAAACAGATCTGGTTGCTCAACTCTGAAGTTACCAACCTACAAGCACCATTAAACCCTTATAAAAAATGAATTCACTTGTAACCCTCATATTATGGTGAACTGCTAAGAGCCAACATCAAGAAACAGTCAAAGAACAAAAGGACTTCACTTATACCTGTTCTCTTACTCCGTCAACAACAGCCCACTTATATTTCTCTATATTCGCCGATTTTTGCTTGTCTAAAGCAGCCTTTTCCTGGAAAACAATATTTACATATTCAAAACTCATCAAGGAGATAGAATATGAAAATTCTTACATTGTTAACTATGTAAGACACGAAAACTAACCTCTTTACTCATGTTTTTCCTCTCTTCCTTGGCATTAATAGCGACTTGAGTTAACCATTCGTGTATCGGCTTGAAATCACATCTCTCAAATTCCTTAATTACATGTTTCTCTCCAAGAATTTTCCTCCAATCATTAAAGAAATTTCTATTGAACACCGGATTCCTTGCATGATCCGTCTCCAGCTTGCTGGCATACATTGATGCAACCTACAATCAAATCAAAACATGTTAATCCAAACAAACAACCAAATTATACCTCAAATCCAACCATGTTTCTAACCAAAAATCGTTCCAATTTTCGACACACCTCTTCTTGTTCAGGTGTGAGATCAACAGGCTGCCCATCATACAACATCTTTACCCCATGTGGAACATAAGGAGGTGGGAACAAAACACCATTATGTTCCAAACTACTCCATTCCTTCCCTTTCCATTTATCAGGCGGCGTTTTCATAGACACTGCATATTGCGAGTTCTTCGTTTTCTTTGAACTGTCCTTCGTAATCTTCAATTTTTTAGCACGACTCTGACGAGAACACCCCTCAGGAGCAGCCCTTTTCTTGGTCTTTTTGCCTTCATCCAAGGGCATTATCCTTGGCGCGTCAACAGATTTTTGCCCAACCCTTAACGATAAAGGCGCCTCGTCGTCTGAAGAATTGGTCTCAGACTTGGAGGAATATAACGTTGAATTTAAGGGCGTTCTTACCCTTAAAGACAAGGGCTTTTCATCGTCGTCTGAGTCTAATACATCTCCAAGACGCTCACCCGAGCTTGCTTTCGAAACCCGGTTGGGGCGCAATAACCTCGATGACAAGGGCTTCTCATCATCGTCCGAATCACATGCATTGTTGTTGTTGTTGTTGTTGTTGTTTGAAACATTGGTTTCAACAACTTTAGGAGACAAATTAACTTCAACTGCCATCTTCGTGTTAATTAAGACTAATAATATACGAGTTCTTGAAAGGTTATATTCCTCACGATATTTATACGGAGTATTTTTTTTGGTATTTTTTTTTTTTTTTGGTTCACAACGGATATAGGAATTAAGAATCAGGTGAAAAATAGTGAAATTTCCCTAAAAAGTTCAAGTACTTCTGCGGTTCTGCGTCTCCAATGGATCAATTCTCAGGAGGAGATTGTTTTTTATTTTCATTTTTATTTTGAGTTTTTAAATCGTTGAATAAGATAAACGATTATCTAAGAAGAAATTTATCTAATTTCATTAGGTTAATCTTTGTATATGGATGCTTGACTAATGCATAGAGGGTAGGGGTGGAAATCGGAAAGATCGGGTACGGCTGTACGGGGTAGAATTTTAGCGGATGGTGGGACAGGTACTGGTACAAAAATTCCACCTATTATGGATGGTGGGGCGGGGTGGATTTTACGCCATACCCACCTAATACCCGCCTACCGACCAATTATTACAAAAATATATATTATTATGACTTTTTATTATGGTTTTAATTAGCATTTATTGACAATTTTAAATTACAAATAAAAAGAAAATTTGCGGAAATTGTGCCTCTCATCCCATCTCAATAACGATGTTCAAAGTCATCAAAGAAAAATCCTACCAAATGTCTTATGGCTCACTTCATTGATTCAGATTCAGACAATGAGGTAAATGATCTCAAGAAAGAAAATCTGTGGAAATTATGCCTCTCATCCCATTAACATGTTTAATCAATTATTATAATGCTTATTTGATGAGTCAATTTATGACATGAACGATGATGAATACCGCGATTTCAGGGGCTGTTTTAGATATAAAATTTGGTCCTTTTATTTGTCTTAAACATAAGTTAATTGTTTATGAAATAATCAATTGATTTGCTTGTTTATTTTCTTTGTTTCTAATAGCATGTTTTAAATTATCACATGTCACTTGTGTGAGACCTGACTTGACCTAGATTAGGCCTTGCAATATCCTCCTCATTTAGATCGTGTATGGCCCCTTGAAATTCATGCCAGAGCGATGTTGTTTCGGCCGTGTTTGGTCGTGTGTGTCGAATCTGCATTGTTTGTTTGATTGTTGGTTTTTATTGTAAGTTGTTGTAATCTAACCACTAATGTTTGTTAGTCTATCTTATGCTAAAAAGTAAGAATATCTCTTTCCTTTCTCTTAATGTTTGTTTTGCTAGAATAGCTAATGAATCTCACATGTTAAAACAACTTTGACAAAGTAGTTTAATTGCATTAAATTGACATAGAAACCATGTCACATGTTAGGGTTTAAAACTATGTTTGCATTTCATAATTGAGATAGCTATGACATTTATTCACGACCATCATTTATTGGAGTAAAGGCCGCTATTGTAAAGAACGGGGTTAGGTGTCCTTATGGGCTTCCTAACGCGTACCATCACCACGAGCTCAATGTCACTGGTTGGCAGATCCGTTTGAAAGCCTTTGTATGGTTTCCAAGTCTTCCTAAGATTTGGTGGCGATTCTAATGAACCACGTGCAAGATCCGCGCAAATGTCAGTTGAGTGATGTCCACAACTCCACAACCACAACATCCCGTCTCATCACTACTCACGGGTAGGGATGTCAATGGATCGGGTTCGGGTCGGATAAAGCCTCATCCGTCATCCATCCGTCCCTTTAAAATCTCATCCAACCCGTCCGTCATCCATCCATCCATCATCCATGGATGAAACGGGTGGATCGGGTGATAAACGGGTGTTATGTATTTATATGTTTCAACTTAAAAAAAAATTATAATTTTTTATTTTATACAAAAATAATGTTAGATAATTATTTTAGTTTAACTTCATAATGGGTAGTTTCACAAAATATATATTTTGAGAGTAGAAATATTTGAATATTTTATACCTTAATAATGTATTATTGTGGACAAGGCCCTCGGGAACTGCGTCCGCGGGATCCACACTAGGCATAATCGACTCGAGGTTCTTTCGAATCGAATTAAGACCAATTAGAGTCGCCACCAAGTTTTTTGGGAACTTGGAACCGTTCAAGTCAACTTTACACCTTTCATCGAAAAGCATAAAGCCAATCGACTACGAGTGATTAAAGATAAAGACTTGTACCCTATATCACTCGATTTGAATGACTCTCGAAATCCAATGGTATTTAGACGGATCCGCAAACCATAGATCTTGAGTAAGGGGTGAGGGTACGTGTTGGGAAGCCCATAAGGACACCCAACCCCGCCCGTCAATAACGGCCTCTACTAAGTCAAGTGTCGGATTTCAAACAAGGTCATAGCTACGTACGATGTATGATATGCAAACGTTGTTTTAACCCTATCATGTGACAACAATTTCTATGTCGTTTTAGATGCAACTAAGCTAACTTTGTCAAAGTTGTAATTTAGCATGTGGGTTGATTGATCTAGCAACATACAAAACAAAGCGAACAAGGCTTAAGGGGGAATGGGGGAGCCGTTGGGATCTACCTATTACAAACCAGGCATTCCATGCCGACACAACAACAAATTAAAGATACAACTCGATCTAAATACAAAGCTATACACACGACGCAATACACGGCCGTTTGGTCTAGAAAACCGTGCACAAGAGGGGTGACTCACGGCCTACATGACACACGGCCTTGGGTCACTCCTCGTGATGTGTGCTTTCGCTTAATCCCATCGAATTAGACATAGGGCTACGCACCAAAGCATGCATTAGCATAAACCGGGCCATGTTGCTTTAAACAACATGCGGTTTACTACGCTCCTACAAGCATTGGGGAACAACCGTCTAACCAAATAAGACTAAGGTTTTTTTGAAGAGGTTTTGACCCGTAAAAAAGAAAACTAACTCGAAAGATTACAACTCGATAGACAAACTATAAATTATAAGCTACAAAACAACAAAGAACAAATGATAAACAAGGAAAGAGAAACGAAATAAGAAAGACAAAACACACGGCCAACTCACGGCCCAAACCAACGGCCACCCTCACGGCCAAGACAAGGCCAACCTAGTTCCTAAGTTAGGTTCATTAGTTAGATCGAATGATTGCAAAACGGATTAGAAAACGAGTTAGAAAACAAGTTATAAAACAAGTTATAAAACAAGTTGATCGATTGAGAAAAAAAGCGCGAGTGTGTTATTCTACACGGCCTAAAGGGTCCAATTAGGTCAGATATCATAAGATTAATGCTTACTCGTCGAGTGTTAATAGGAAGGTGCTAATCACGCACTCCTATTCTAGCGAGAAATCAAGTGATGAGAAAGATGCGTTCAATTATTTACAGAATTGTTAGTTGATTTTTAAAGCTATGTCGATGTACCCTAATGTGTCTAATTAGGTTATTAAATTAATTTAATGTCATCTAAATACGTCATAGGTTAACAATCAGAGGTTAAACTAACATACAACGGGTCCTAGGGTATGTCGAATTGGCCGAAACAACAAGGGGGTCAAAAGCGAAGAGCGAAGTTAGAGACTCGTTTTATTTATGCCCTACCTTGAACACGAGGATATGTAAATGAGACGGGGGTGTACGACCGACTGATGTAGCGGTTTCTTTTCCCATCTCAAGTCAACGCGGGTGTTCATGGTGGTACTTTAACTCATACTCGGACTAACTAGTTTCATAGTTAATTTAAAACAATCGATAAACAAACGAAAAAACAAACAAAAACAAGACAATAAAAAACGAGCATAAAACAAACGAAACAAAAGGGAGAAGAGGAGGATTTGATGCACCCTCAACCTACATGTATCGTTGACACCGTCTTGGGTCGTAATCGATGGTAGATTTTATCTCGAGAGGCCGTCGTCGACGAAGAATAAAGCAAACACGCGTTTTGGAAACTTTCGGGACAGCGATTTTCAAACAGTGATATCTCCCTCGTTTCACGACGAAAATTCGATTTAAAAGATGTTTTGAAAACTAGAAAGAGAGGAGAACAGGGATCTTAAAGCAACCCCTGCTCGTTTTGGGTTATTGGGCACGAAAAACGAGCACAAACAGAACTGAACAGACAAGAATAAACCGCGAAAACAGAGTGTTATTTCACTCTGTTTTTCGAGGGATTTCGTGTACTCTCAAGGGCAATTTGGCTCGTAAATCTTTGTCTAATGTGTAGATGGATGTTATGTGGTTAATTAGGAACAAGAAACTCGAGTTTTTATGAAGGTTTGATGGAGGAACGAAAGGGTTTTCGAAGAGGACACACAAACAGTTCAGTTTGTGTGTCGGTTTTGTTTAGGGTTTTTGAAGGATGTTTAGGGTTTGTTTCTGAGGTTTAAAGCTTGTGGGTGATGGTTGGATGTATGGAGAACTTAGAGGAATGAATGTATGGTGAAGGGGTGGTATTTATAAGGAGTTAAAATAGGTTAAAAGAGAGGGAGGGGCAATCGGGCTTCATCCCGTATGGCTGCTGTCCAGCCGTTTTTGTGAGGGTTTGAGGGGGGTTTTCTTGGTGATTAAGCTAGGATAATATGGGTAGGATACTAGGGTATGGGTTAGGGTTAATGGGTATGGGTCTTGGTAGTGTTTGGAGCGGGTTTGGGCTCGGGAATGAGCTGCCAAAACAGGGGCCGCTTTCGGTTTAGTGCGGGCTGTTTGGGGCTGTTTTGGACGAGAATTTGGGCCGTGGTTAGGGGGTTCGAACAAGGGTGGATGGGTATAAGCTTGGGTTGGTTAATGTACTCGAGATTCGTGCCAATTCGTAAAGAAAACGGGCTCAAAAACCGAGCTAAAATCGAGCTCAAAAACAAGTGTTCAAAACGAGTTCTTTTCGATTTTCAAATCGATTTTTCAAATCAATTAACCCATTAAAATAAATGACTTTTCAAATCAAATATACTCATAAAATGATTTTTCAAATCAAATATTTATTTTATTTCCAATAAAATAAACTTGGGAAAATAAATTCAAAATAAAATAAAATAAATTAAATTTACCTAAAAAACCATAATTCAAATATCATTTAAATTAATGAAATGAACTCACTTAAAAAAACATTAATTTAAATATCATTTAAATTAAAAAATACTTCATCGACGACGCCCATTCTACCTCGTAAAACGAGCTCCAAATAATGACAATGACAACTAAAGAATACATGTGTCCTATCATCATCGGGTGTTTGTCGGGTTCTCTATAAATTCCAATATCGACGGATACGGGTATCTACAGAGCCCCCACTTTGACTGAGGCTTGGACAAGGCGAAAGTCAAAGTATACCCCAGTCCCTCTCGACCGAGGATTCTTCGGGTCGTTTATAGTCCATTAGACTTGCGTATATAAGCTCGCTTGACCATAAGAAGAGACCATACACGAAACTTCGTTGGAGATTGACTCTTGCTTCTGTTGCGTCAAATTATCGTCGTTGGTCATCGACCCATAAATTGCATAAATGGTGGGTTGAGCCTTATCCTTAGGCGCCTACGTATCCGTTTCTGACGGAATCAAACCCGCGTCGTAGTTCGGCACCTGCTGACACATGCCCAAAGTTTATCATCCTGGCGTTTGTCCAAAATTCATCATCCGACATTTGCCCAAAATTTGTCATCTGCTGGCAGGTGTCTAAATGGGACGGGACTTTCCGAGGAGGTTGCCGCCGCTTTCATCATTTGCTTTCAGCTAAGGAATTCTTTCATTTCATACTCTTGTATTGAATCGAATTCTGAGTGGATGTCATCCATTTCATCTTGATAATGGTCTCGAAGCCAACGGCTTGAGCCCTGATTTGTAATGGCTCTAAAGTCGAAGACTTTAGAGCCCCCAATTGAAGCATATCCTGCTACATTTGAAACATAGAAAATGTACGAGCAATAATCATCACATAAGCACATTTGGATCATCGATCTTGAAATTGGATCATTTGAGATACTGGGTCCTCAACCCGAAAATTGAATTTGAAAATTTTGAATGATTGGGTCATTGACCCGAAAATATGCTGGGCCATCGACCCTTCGAAATTGAATTTGAAAAGAAATTGGGTCATCAACCCAAAATTTGAACATGTTGAAGATTTTGAATAATTGGGCCATCGACCCGAAATTTGAATTTGAAACGCATCATAAAAAGTTTTTGAAATTTTGAAAAAAGTTTTTGAAATTTTGAAATTTTGGAATTTGTTTTTGGAATTTTGAAATCGAACCTTGATGGGTGAGCATGAAATACGACTCAGACACTCTGTATGACCGGTAAACCTCGTGGGCGTAGCCCGCTACCGTAAAACAAAAAAAGGAAAATAAAACCGTAAGTGTGCACGGGCTTTAATTCAAATATGGACTTCTCGAGGGTAGAAATGAAAATCGGCCGTTCCGGCGCTCCCCAAAACGCGATAGATGTGCGAAAACCCGATGCATTGTGCCAAAGACTGGTGTGAGCTGGGGCGGGCCTAAGAGGCGCGCGACCCAAGGCCCACACGGCTCAAAAAAAACGGCATCCTAGGGGTGTCATCCTAGGTGCTTCCTTCCCTTATACTTTCTATATATAAGGAAGAGTTTGTCGCAAATTTATTCTGCTTTCCCCCAAACTGGTGCAAATAACATAAATCATTATGAATAATCTAGCAAGTGCTATGCGAGCGTGGGAGGCAGACTTCACTGGCGCAGGGAGACAAGAATTAAAGACCGCTCAATTGGCGCAATTAATTCCCTTACGCCAGATCCCCCTTCAACCTGCGCTGTTGGAACACTGCCTTAGCTATTGGGATCCTTATAACCATGTCTTTGCTTTTCCTGAGGGGGAGATCTGCCCTCTACCCGAAGAGTTTTCTGCCCTGGGAGGATGGGATGCTGAGGCCATACCGGCTATACCTAAATTTCATTCAGGGTGGCGTGGAACATATCTAGACTGCCTTGGCCTTTCCAGGACGGAGTCTGAGGGGATAGTTACTGGTGACGAAGTCAACCTTTTTGCTATCCATCGGAAATTTTGTATCTTGCGAAACAGTACTTTACTGCCAGCGTATTGCCGCAGGGCCTTTGGATTGATCATGCTTCACCTCTATGTCTTCGAAGGTAGAATGAACAAGACAACTTGTGTAGGACAAGCGAAGCTTTTGTCCATTGTGTCTCAGATGGAGACGGGACATAACCCTTCCTGGATTATTCTTGCTGAAACTCTCCGGGGTTTAGATGCTAAGAAAATGAACCCTGGTACTGATTGGTCGGGATGCTCCCGTCTATTGCAGGTAACAAAATCTATTCTCCTGATTTCGCATCCTTGATTAATTTTCCTTTATCACAATTCTTGCCACGTTTTTGTTGCATTCTGCCACGATTTTGTCACGATTTTTCGCATTCGCCACAATTTTCTGTATTACGCCACGATTTTTTGTGTATTACGCCACGATTCCTGCCACAATTCCGTTTTTCCTTCTTTTTCTTTTTTTTTTTTTTTTTTTTTTTTTTTTTTTTTTTTTTTTTTTTCTTTTTTTCTTTTTTTTTTTATCGTCTTTTTCATGTTTTTTTTTTTCTCTTTTTTTTGGTGTGGCTTTGCGAGAGATTTTGGCTCTTTTGCCGCGTGAGCCCACTCGTATCTCGCTCGTATGCCGACTATGCGTGCCAAGCGATATGAAGACGAGCATCAAAATGACCTTGCCTATTGGCGAAACAAAAGCGAGAAGAAGGGAAAGGTCGCCCTCTTTTTGGTTCATGCCTTGGCTTCGCCTCAAATCCTTTACTATCCTTAGGAAGATGACAAGACCAGGCGTTTGCAACTCCGGGTTTAGAGAGGTCTATTCACATTTACCCGACCGCGTCTGCGTCGGATGGGCGCGAGACAAATAATTCCCAAGTGTGAGGTCATTCGGGACGAGCAAGAGAGTCGAATTCCTCTATATGTGACGATTGGCTCAAGAGGTGGCACCAAAGGCGTCTTTGGTACGTATCTGCGCGCCCTCAGACTACCTGGGTATCCCCGTCTTATACTAAATGGCTAAAAGAGAAGACCGAATCAGGTAAGGACTTGTGTCGGAAGGATGAGCTTGTCGACATCAAATATTATGACAAAAGCAGAAGCAGTCGCGACTTCTTTGTTAACGATCTTTCGTCTGCATCTGGACCTGAAACTAAGACCGAGAAGACTCTAAGATCGACTCACAAAGCGACAGTGTGTGGAAACGGTTGGGTTCAAGGGCACACTCGGGCTCGGCCCTTAGAAGGGAGGCTTGGTCCTCGCTTGAGTGTAAAAGATAGGCTGGGCCCTCGGGAGGAAATGATGATCCCTCCTAAGAAGCGCGCTAGACAGAACACAACTACCCCTCCTCCACAGGAGCCTCGGTCACGTGACCCAAAAGGCAAAGGGAAAAAGAAGATGTAGGAGCCTTCGACTCCAATCTATTATTTAATATTACTACTTATTATTTGTTGCTAGCTGTTTTCCTTTTTTCTTTTGGAGGATGTAATGGGCATCGCCCGATCTTTAATAAGACTTACTATCTATTAAAATTCCCAGTTTCTGCATAAAATTTCATTTTATTCAAGGAAGGGGTTGTACTCTTTTAAAGAGTCGCCTACGTATCGTTATCAACAGAATCAAACCGAGCTCGTAGTTCCACAAAACAAATGCGCTACAATCATCGATTTATAACGCACAAAAAGCAGCGAAGCAAAAGTGCCGCGGCCTAGACTCGCTCACGAGCACTGCAATTCAAAATTTTATTTTACGACATTGAGAATGAGTTCTACGGATAGTATTTCTTCAGTTGATCCAAATTCGTCGGATTCGCAAAGTCATTTCCATCTAGATCTGTCAGTCTGACTGCGCCTCCCGATAATATCTTCTTTACCAGGTAAGGACCGGCCCAATTCGGCTTGAATTTTCCCCATCCTTAGGACCAAATCCCCATCCTTTATTCCTCGAGGTAGTAAAGCGCGCACAGACTTTAGGACCAAATCCCCATCCTTTATTCCTCGAGGTTTCACCTTTTTGTTAAACGCTCTTTGTATCCTTTTCTGATAGAGTTGAACATGGTGCAACGCATTTAACCGTCGCTCGTCGAGCATGACCAAGGAATCATACGGCTTGTAGCCGATCGACCTTGAGGACTGACTTTCTAACAGGATCCTTAAAGAAGGTACCTCTAATTCGATAGGTTGAACTGCTTCCATCCCATATGTTAAATAGAACGGAGTTGCTCCGGTGGCTGTGCGAATAGACGTTCGTAGATCCCCACAAAGGCGAACGGTATCTTTTCGGCCACTCGCGATAATTGTCGGTCATCTTTCGAGAATCACGGTGATTGTCTTGTTAGCGGCTCTCTACCGCACCATTTGTTTGAGGTCGATACGGTGACGACTTGTGGTGTTTGATTTTATACTTTTCAAGTATTACTAGTTTTTTCACTGGAAGTGAGTGCCATGATCGCTAATGAGCTCA
Organism: Silene latifolia; assembly: GCF_048544455.1. NCBI lineage: Eukaryota > Viridiplantae > Streptophyta > Magnoliopsida > Caryophyllales > Caryophyllaceae > Silene > Silene latifolia. The sequence goes on from NC_133537.1 coordinate 312,983,496, forward strand.
TGCGGCACCCCATATCTGCAAATGATTTCATTCTGAATGAACTTTGCTACCTGCTTTGCTTGTAGAACCTTGTACGATTTCACTTCTACCCACTTCGTGAAGTAATCGATGGCGACTAACATGAAGCAATGCCCACCTGTTCCAGATGGGTTGACCTTTCCAATAATGTCGATTCCCAAGTTGAGAAAGGCCATGGTGATGTCAAAGTATATAATGATGATGGCGGCACGTCTTTGTATGTTTGCGAAGATTTGGCAATTATGGCAGTGTTTGACATATTGGCGACAATCTGTCTCCATCGTGGTCCAATAATACCCTAATCTCATGATTTTACGAACCAGCATATGGGCATTCATGTGTGGGCCACACTCTCCGTCATGGACTTCTTCCATGACTCTTTTTCGCGATTGGTGAGTCTATGCATCGTGAAGGATATTTTTGCGATCTTCTTGTACAATTGCCGTCATTGGTTCTAACGAATCGAGCGGCTAGCATTCGAATAAGCGCGCGTTTTCGCGGTTATCCATGTCGGGTGGATACTCTCCGATTCTTTAAATTTCGAGAATAGCGTGATACCAAGGTTCGGCCTCGGTTTCTTGTGTCTCCGATTGCATTAACATAAGCGGGTGATGATCTTCGTTCGACACATATCGGCATAGTATCCATATGATCGGTATGTTGATCGGAGCGGACTAGCTTTGATAGTGCATCAAAAACCTGGTTTTCGTCTCGGGGAGGTGCACGTACTTGACCTCGGTGAACAACTTTTCTAGTTCTTCGATTTTTGCTTGGTACGGAGCCAAGCTATCACTTCGGGTTTTCCACGTCCCGGCCACTTGATTGATCACTAGTGACGAGTCCCCATGTACTACAAGCTTTTTGATGCCTAACTCGAGAGCACTGTGCAAACCGAGTAGGCATGCTTCATATTCAGCCGCGTTATTAGTGACGTTAAAGTCCAACTTGATCGAAATAGGAACATGTTCACCTTCCGGTGAAATGAGTAGAACTCCTATCCCGTATCCCCTATAGTTCGATGCTCCATCGAAATAGAGGTCCCACGTATCATGGTCTATGTGAACGATATCTTCGTCGGGAAACGACCATGTATCCACAACCTCAGTTTCTTCTATCGGATTATCCGCCAGGAAGTCTGCAACCGCCCTTCCCTTTATCACTTTTGGTACATATTGTCGAACTCGGAAAGCATTAGAGTCCATCTTGACACCCGCCGTTCGAACCGGTTTTCAAACAAGTATTTGATTGGGTCCATCTTCGAGTGGATGCGGACACTATGTTGAGCATGTAGTGCCGTAACTTCTTTGTCGCCCATACTAAAGCCAAACATGTCTTTTCGAGTGGAGTATACTTGATTTCATACTCCAAGAACTTTTTACTAATGTAGTAAATCGCTCTCTCCTCTTTATCGACTATCTGCGCCAAAGATTGCCCCCATTGCGATGTAAGATGAATCGTAAGATACAACAAAAGTGGTAACCGGCCCGTTGGTGGGCTAAGCACGGGAGGGGAAGATAGTATTTCTTTGATCTTATCGAACGCGTGACTTAGCGGTGATCATCCCATACGGCGTGTTCCCGACCTTCAATTTCTTGAAAATTGGCTCGCATATCATCGTTAGCCTTGCCACGAACCGACTTATATATTGGATTCTTCCCAGGAAACCTCGAATTTCCTTCTCGGTTTTCGGGTGAGGCATTTCCATTATGGCCTTTATTTTCGATGGGTCCACCTCGATGCCACGGTGGCTGACGATGTGGCCCAACAATTTGCCGGATGTGACTCCGAATGCGCATTTTTGTGGATTCAACCTCATGTTATACTTGCGCAATCGTTCGAAGAATTTGCGTAGTGTACCAAGGTGGCCATCACGCTCCTTTGACTTGACAATCATGTCGTCGACATAAACCTCAACCTCCTTGTGCATCAAATCATGTAACAATGTTGTCGCGGTCCTCTGATATGTGGCCCCTGCGTTTATCAACCCAAAAGGCATTCTTTGTGTAGCAATAGGTTCCCCATTGCGTTCCGAACGCTTGATCTTATGCATATCTTCTTTCGCCATCTTGATCGATTATAACGGCGTATCCATCCATAAAGGATAGTAATGCGTGTTTTGCCGTGTTGTCAACCAGGATGTCGATGTGAGGTAATGGGAAATCGTCCTTCGGACTTGCCTTGTTTAAATCCTGGAAGTCCACACAAACCCGAACTTTACCATCTTTCTTAGGCATCTTTGGAATGCGTTAGCCACCCGGTCAGGTATTCGACACCTTGATGAACCCGACTTTGAGTTGCTTGTCGATTTCTTCCTTGACTTTCAAAGACCAATCTGTATGCATTTTGCGTAGTTTTCGCTTGACCGGCTTATATCCCGACTTGATTGGGATCCGTGCTCGCAATTTCCTTATCAATGCCTGGCATGTCTTTGTAGGACCATGCGAAAACATCTTTGAACTCATGCAACAAATCAATGAACCCTGTCTTTCGGTGGGACTTAAAGTAGTTCCTATTTTAAGCTCCTGTGGTTCTAAGGTTGTACCTACATTGATAGTTTCGGTATCTTCGATGATCGAAGTTTTCTGTTCGTACTCTTCCAACTCTTTTATCAACTGTAGAGGTGGTTCCATTTCTTCTTCTTCTTCTTCTTCGACCAACTGTTCATCCTCGACCTCAGTCTCAATGTCATTATTAAAACAATCATTTTCAAAATTTGAATTGCAA